>NC_142517.1:159422307-159723846 GCF_057876585.1 Rhinolophus sinicus | reverse complement strand
ATGGTATATAACTCCCCAAATCTAATCATCCCTTTGAGTCATTTATTTGGTGAAGGCCTGTATGTACATGAATCTGGTTTTTTTTCTCTAGCTAATCTGTCAGTTTGAGTTTAATTCACAGTCCCCCAACTATTGAACTTGAGGGTAGATGAAAACTTTTTTTTTTCCCGACATAGGATTGTAAATGATTCCATGATGTCTCAAATTCCTAACACCTGATTTCTAAATGCCTGTAGTCTCTTTTTCAGGTTGCCAAGGCAGTAGGCAAGATAAAGGAAACTAGTGTAACCCACCTGCAATGATTCCCAGGCAGGAGCACCTTGTGGCCCAAATTATTTAGGGTACAAACCTACCACTCACCTTGGCTCTTCCAGCACTGAAATGTGGAGGCAAAGATCTTGAGGCTGCTGTTATCCTGGCTCTTGTCTGGGCCAAGTTACCTAGGAAAAAGGAACAATATAAGCCAATTGGAGCTCAGAAGGCTTGCTTTTTACCCACATGACTAAAGAAGTTAAAGTGAAGGAAAGTTAAAGTAACGATCATGAGTAATTTTCCCTTTGTGACCTTACAGTTTTCTGAATTTTCCAAAAGATATGCACTGAATTTGCAAAATTTGGAAAAATTTGAATTTTGAAACTTCAATGATATAAATTATAAATAATTTTTAATAATTATTTATAAGTAATAAATAATTTATAATATAAATTAAATGTATATTAGTTTCATAGCAAAAAAGAAACAAAAAGTCTCCATTTATTTCAACAAACTAGGAATACAAGGAAATTACCACAACGTTAAAAGGCCATATGTGAAAAGCCCACAGCTAACATGCTCAACAGTGAAAAATTGGAAAGTTTTCCTCTAAGACCAGAAACAAGGCAAGATACACATTCTCATAAGTTCTACTCAACATAGTACTTAAAGTCCTAGCTAGAGCAACTAGGCAAGAAAAATAAATAAAAGCTATCCAAATCAGAAAGGAAAAAAATAAAATTATCTCTGTTTATAAATGATATAATCTTATATATAGAAAACGTTAAATATCCTACAAGTAAAACTCTTAAAACAAATAAATGAATTCAAAACACAGTTGTAGGATATAAAAATCAACATACAAAAAATCAGCTGTATTTCTATATACTAACAATGAAAATCTGAAAAGGAAATTAAGAAAACAATCCCATTTACAATAGCATCGAAAAGAATAAAATACATAGGAACAAACTTAACCAAGTTGGTGAAAGACTTGTACACTGAAATTATAAAACATTCCTGAAAGAAAGTTAAAAAGACATAAATAAATAGAAGAACATCCTATTGTGGGGGAGAAAAACATTTTTCAACTACCCACTTTAGGTTCATTGGCTGGGGCCCTGCAAATTAGACTGACAGAAAACAGATTACCGTGTTTCCCCCAAAATAAGACCTAGCCGGACCATCAGTTCTAATGTATCTTTTGGAACAAAAATTAATGTAAAACCATGTATTATATTATATTATACCCAGTCTTATATTAAAATAAGACTGGGACTTATATTAATTTTTGCTCCAAAAGACGCATTAGAGCTGATGGTCTGGCTAGATCTTATTTTCAGGGAAACACGGTAACAAAAGAAAAACAAGCAGAAGTTTATTAATGCATGCATCACACATACAACTGGAGTACTCAGTGATGAATAACTCAAAGAGGTGGTTAGAACTGGGGCTTACATAGCATCTTAACAAACAATAAATTTGTAGAGAAGTAAGAAGACAAAGGAAAAGAAGTTCAAGTTTCTGGGGTGGTAAACTGTGGAAAAGTAAATATATGAGGAAGCTAATGGAAGATAAGGGCTATTTAATAAAGTTTGTTATTCTTCTGGTGCTGTCACTGGGTTGATAAGGTCTAAAGTTGTCTCTGTCTTCTAACCTTTCTGGTAGAGTGGGGAGGGCATAGAGCTTGTAAAAATATATGTCCTGCTTTACAAATTTATATCCTGGTTTTAGGAAAATAGTGGGGAGGGCAGAGAGCTTTTCCTATATCTCTTTCTTGATTGCCTTCAGCTCAAAATAATCCTTATGCCAATGTGGCATATTTTGGGGTCACATAATCTGCTAACCGTCCCTGTCTTTGTGGGTTGGACATTATTAAAATGTTCATGCTACCCAAAGAAATCTACAGATTCAATACAGTCTCTATCTAAATCCCAATGGTATATTTGCATTAATAGAAGAAAACAATCTTGAAATTTATATGGAATTACAAATGATCCCAAAGCGCCAAGCTCCAAAACAATTGTGAGAAGCAAAAAAAGATTATAAAGCTACGGTAATCAAAACAGTATGGTACTGGCATAAAGATAGATATCTAGAGAAATAGAACAGAATAGAGAGCCCATAAACAAATTCATTCATATATATGGTCAAATAATCTTTGACATGGTGCCAAGACTCTAAAATGGGGAAAGGATTTTTCTCTTCAACAAATGGTGTTGGGAAAACTGGACATGTACATGCAAAAGAATGAAACTGAACCTCTGTTTCACACTATACGTGGAAATCAACCCATATTGGACTAAAGACTTACATATAAGTCCTGAAATTATAAAACTCCTAGAAAAAAAAATATAGGGGGAAAGCTTCATAACATTCATTGGTCTTGGCAATGATTTCTTGGATAGGGCACAAAAAGCACAGGGAGCAAAAGCAAAAATAAAAAAGTTGGACTACATGAAACTTAAATCTTCTGCACAGCAAAGGGAACCATCAACAGAGAGAAAAGGCAACATACAGAATGGGAGACAATATTTGCAAACCATATATCTGACAATGGGGTAATTTCCAAAATAGGCAGTTGACCCTTGAACAATAAGGGTTTGATGTGTGGGAAATCCACGCATCGAGGTAAGAAACAGCCAAACTGTACAGAACTTTCCTGAGTTTATTTCAGCCAAACTGATGACATACCAGAAAGCAAGATCTCAAATGCTCTCAGAATGACAGTTTGCTGTTTCTTTTATACATTTGGTGTGAAGGGAGGAACATAAGGAAGATTTTATGAACATGGGAGAACGCAAGGCAGGAAAATCTCTATGATTGGATTACAGGATAGTTAACAAGATAATATGCTCTCTTGAAGGTGGTTGTACTTCTGAGGGGTCTGACAAAAAGGCGTTTCAAAGGTGTGTTAACCTAGATGCACAAGAACAATGGACAGGGCTTAAGGTAAAGATAATTTTTACTAGGGAAGTTATAGGCTTTAGTTGTGACTACCCACGATGACCTTCCTAGTTAGGAATTTATGATCAGACCACCCTGTGTGGTTACTTTTGATTAGATTTATTACAGAGCCCCTTTATCATCCAGAAATGTGAAAGTGGACTCAAGCAGTTCAAACCCATGCTGTTCAAGGGTCAACTGTGTATTTGATCAGTAGTTGGGAACCCAAGTATGAGGAAGGCCGACTTAAGTTATATGCAGATTTTTGACAGCATGGATGGTCAGTGCCCCTAACCTCTATATTGTTCAAGCGTCAACTGTATAAGAAACTCCTATTACTCAATAGCAAAAAATTAAAAAATACAATAAAGCAACATAAAAATAAAATAACCTAATTAAAACAAGAGCAAAGGACTTGAATAAATATTTTTCCAAAGATGACATACAAATGGCTAACAGGTATATGAAAAGATGTTCAATATCACTAATAATCAGAGAAATTCAAATCAAAATCACAATGAAGTATCATTTCATACCTGTTAGAATGATTATTGTAAATGAAGGGAAGCAAAATACACCACCTCAATATATGCCTCTTTGGCATATTGATTACTTTAAGCTGGTTATTTTTAAGAAACAGCAGACACAGGTGAAACTCTGAAAACTGACTAGAAGTCACCCTTTTGCAAAAAACATTTACATTTATGAGGGAAATCTCCATTTGTAAGGGTGTCTCCCTGGCCAATACTGGTTAGAGAAGAATGATTCCAAATGTCTAGAAATTCTTATCAGTGCAGAAGGAAAGGACTTCAGTCTACATAACAATCTTACCCTTGTTTACTATGCTTTTCCTGGTCACTTCCCACAACTGGCCTCCCCCCAACATCTTTTATCTTCAGCCAGAGATATTATTATTTAAGGTGATGGCTTGAGCTATTTCAGGGAGTTATTCAGTTTTCCTGGCTCTTTCCCATGTATACAGGAGGCATACATGTTACTAAACTTCTGTTTGTTTTTTTCCCCTGTTAATCTTTCTAATATAGGGGTTTCTCAGCCAAGAACCTAAATGGGTAGAGGAAAAATTATTTTTCTTAACAACAACAACAACAGAAAATAACAAGAGTTGGCAAAGATATGTAGAAATTGGAAGCCTTGTGCACTGTGGGTGAGAACGTAAAATGGTGTAACTGCTATGGAAAACAGTATGGAGGTTCTTCAAAATATTAAAAATAGAACTACCATATGATCCAGCAATCCCACTTTTGGGTATTTATCCAAAAGAACTGAAAACAGAATCTTGAAGAGATATGTGCATTACCATGTTCATTGCAGCTGAAGGGAACCAAAAATTTTACCACCCTGAAGCCACTTTTTGGGATATTGATTTTAAGCTCTTTATTAAAAAATAAGACTCAGAAAGAACCTTTTGACCCTCCTCCTTTTCCAGCCCAAGAGATTCAGACAGAAAAACCTGCTTTAGGAAGGGAGGCTTGGCCTAATCACCTTAAGAATCTTCACCTTAGCTTGAGTCCAAAGACTCCTAGCCTGTTAGCTTGATACCTACCCCCTGTGACCCATTGTTCCTAAGTTGCCCAGTAAAAATTTGCCTGCCCTGTGTGTTCTGTTCTTCCTTAACTACCTATAAATCACCCATTGTCATGCGGGGAAGCCTGCAGGGTCTCTGGTCCCGCTCCCCATACAAGAACGCAGGACACGGTGAGGCCAAAAAGGAACACCCACGGAGCCATAGATGGGGGAGTCATACCACTATATTCTCGCTGGCAGCACTATACTCTCACTGGAGGCTGGATCCACACTGTCCGCAAACCGCCATCCACGCTTGCCAGCCCAGCCGCCATCTTCTTGCTAGCCCCCATTCTTCTCTCTTCTCTAGCGTAGCCACAGCAGTTATATTGGCGGCTAATTGGCTAACTGGCTACAGCTGACGGCCAATCAGCCACAGCTGACGGCCATCTACTACCTGAGCCAGCACTCCTCCACGTGAGGCCGAGAGCCTGTAAACTACTTTCTGGGGCTCTGCCCCCACACCCATCTTCACTTCTGAAATCGAATACCCCATCCCATTCTTTCTCCTTTGTCCAAATGTCTTATGTACTCTGTTGCCTCACTGTCTTTGGAATTATAACTATGTGAAATCACCATGTGCATGTATCAAAAACTTGATTTTCTTCTGTTAATCTGTTTCTGTTCATTTGGTTATTAACCCAGCTAGAAGACCTCAGAAGGTGAGAGGAACAGTATTAACTTTTGAAGGGCCACCACAGTTTTGGTGAACCAGCCCAGGAGAACTCACAGGCTGGGACGTAACTGCTAGCTCCTTGGACTGCTGCAGCTAAGGGACCATGGACATCTCAGCAAGTAGAGGTGGTAAGTATTGCCCTGTCAGCCTCTCTGATCTCATCTGCATGGTTCAGTGGAAGGGGTGAGAATCTTTTTCGGTCTTCTAAATTTAGATTGGCAGGAGAAAATATTTGTGAAACTATTTTCTTGGGCAAACGCAACTCTGGTAAAGACGTGTTTTGAATCCTCTTGTTTTCTATTGATCCCATTCCTTCCAGAAATTGTGTCTGATCTCTGCCAGCTGGATAATGTATATGCATCTGGCGGGTGGCCCAACAGGCTGTGGATCCAAGCTTCGGGAATCTTAAACCTCATTCTGTTCAAAAGCTGGGAAAGCACGTGGTTCCCTGTGTTTTGGAACAGCTGCTGAGAGACAGGCTCCCCATCTTTCTTAGGCTATCTACGGGAATGAACTGTTGGATGTGAGGGCCGTATCCTTTGTGCTCTTTATGGAAGCATTTTGTTTCCCTTGTTAGGCCATAAAAGGCTGATTGGTTTGATTAGATATTAAAATCCTCTCATCACTAGCCAGATGATGGATGTTTTGAATTGGAAAAATTTTTTAGAGAGCTCTCATATTGGTGTGATAACTAAGCCTTAAGATATCCTTAATAAGGTGGCAGGACAGAAATTAGAACAAAAATCAAAGGTCCCTCAGACACCTTCCTATTTGCCTTCAGACATTTACAGATATTGTAAAATCTCCAGGTATTGGAAATACAATTGCATTGCACTTAAAAAAGAAAAATAGATACACAGAAATATAACTAGTCTTAAGTTTTTTAATTTGCTATTTAGCTTTTTGGGTCTTACAGATGCTAATACAGATATAAAGTTAAGCAACATTAGGTTAATTAACAAGAGCATTAAGAAGAAAAAAGGCAGAAGGCAAAATCAAGAGATTTCCCAACAAGATGGAAAATTTTAAAAGGATATTGAGATATAAGATTCTGAGAATTGGTATATATGAACATGTTTTAAAGGATCTAATAACTGATCAGAAATTTGAGAAAATTGGAAGCTGCTTTTTCAAAGTCTGATAGGAATTTTTAAAAATCTCAGCATCTCCTCAGGCCCTCCTGGGTAAATCAGAAATGTAAACATAGCCCACTACTTCTTGAGGCTGAGGTAACTGAAGTAAAAAAAACCCCAAAACCTGAAGAGGGGGAATATTTAAAACCACAGCGACTAGTCTCCCATGCCTGACACCCCTCTTCCCCATCATCCTTAACAATTGTCAAGGGCAAGTGAAAAATTTATGTCCTCTCCACAATTATTAGTAATTCTGTTTATTAGTCTTGATCTGTTTGTGATATCTGTTTGTGTTTATATATGTATGGTATGTTTTGTACCTCCAGATGGTATTACTAGGTTGTAATATTTGATTGGCTTAAAGGAATTAAGGTTATATAAACTAAGAAATATTACAGAACCTAATGAGTACTTTTCAAGATCCTATGATCTGGGAGAATATTTGATATTAAAGCTGGTTTAGGTTTGGTTTAGTAAAATAGACATGTCTTTTAGAGTTACCGTATTTCCCTGAGACCTGGCCGGACCATCAGCTCTAACACGTCTTTTGGAGCAAAAATTAACATAAGACCCAGTCTTATTTTAATATAAGACCAGGTATAACACAATATAACATAATACCCGGTCTTATTTTAATATAAGACCCGGTCTTTAATATAATATAATATAATATAATATAATATAATATAATATAATATAATATAATACCAGGTCTTATATTAATTTTTGCTCCAAAAGTCACACTAGAGCTGATGGTCCAGCTAGGTCTTATTTTCAGGGAAACACGGTATTAACATTAAATATATCTTTGTTTTACCTGGGTTTACAAAAATAAGTTCATGTTATTGAGACAGAAAAACCATAGGCAGTCAGGGACATGGCCACAATGGAGGGGATTAAGGCCAAGACCATAACAAAAGCCAAAGGAAATGATTTTAAATTAGTTAATAATTCCAAACTGCAGGGCCCGATAGAATAATCAGTCCCGGTTCTGGGGGGCCAATCAGCTTCTAGTTAACAATTTCAAACTGCAGAGCCCACCAAGGTTAACTGCCCAAGTACAGGAGACCAATCAGCTCTGACTCAGAGACGTTATAGTTCCTAGCATAGCC
Source organism: Rhinolophus sinicus (assembly GCF_057876585.1). Lineage (NCBI taxonomy): Eukaryota > Metazoa > Chordata > Mammalia > Chiroptera > Rhinolophidae > Rhinolophus > Rhinolophus sinicus. Next base: position 159,716,143 of record NC_142517.1, on the reverse strand, counting down.
CTGTTTGGTGGGGCATTCCATTTTCAGATAGCCCCTCTCTCTGGAGAGCTTTTTCTCTTGTGCTTTATAATAAAACTGTACTGCTTACATCTTGACTCTCCGGTCCGCATTCTCATTCTTTGGGTACATGAGACCACGATCCCAGGAAGACACCAGGATCCTATATCATTATCCCTGTTACAAAACTTGTCAAGAAAATAGCTCAGATAATAAATGACTTTAAAATCTCATAGAGTTAAGAACTAATAGATGTAACTAAAAATAAAAGGTTTTAGATAAACCTTTCAGTAATTATTATGTTGTATGATGTGTATCCTTAAACATAGTTTTCCAAAATCTGTTTGTTGGTAACTTGAAACATCAGAGTTTCAGTAAGTTAAGTTAAATGATAAAAATTATTCAATATGTAGGTATTTCCAAATAACATGCGATTCGGAAACATTAATAGATGAAGTTTACCTATTTTGGGCTTCCTATTACAGAGATACTAAAGGATAAATTTAGGTCAGTTAATGAATGTATCTTGAACTTCATTTTAAAATGTTTCAAAAAGTTGTGACTATATTTGCCAATGAAAGCCTATGTTTCTAAAGGTTATAAAATGTATTCATAGATTTGGCAATCTGAAAAACACTACTTGCTTATTTTTAATTGTCATTAGAAATTGAGGTTTCTAAGAGTTAAGAATTCTAATTGAGATGGAAAGAAAGTACGTTTTTGGTAATAAAAGGTATAAGGTATGTAGATAAGATTTTTGAAGGAAATGGAAAGAAAGTGGTTTATCCTAAAGTTGGTTATTTTTGAATAAGAGGCAGACTAAAAGGGACCAGGAAAATTGTAGGGAAATTTGAAAGGAAATTTTATGTATGGCTAAGATGAATAAGACTTAAATATAATTAAATGAATTTAAATATCAAAATATAATACAGAATTAGACTTTAGTTCTTTCTCACTGTTAAAGAGTAAGGTTTTCCTGTATTTATTGTGCTCCAGACCAGCTATTATGAATTTTTTTCTACCTAGAAAGCAAAGATTCTATGTTTTATAAAAATAGCTCTGTGTTTTATATTGTCTTAATCAGGTACTTGATTAGTCAAAAAATTTTCTCAGGCCTAAGAACTAAAGTCTTGCTAATGTATATTTTTATTTGATACCATTTGTCACTTTGAATAAATGAATAATATTGTTTCATAATTATATATGATCTTTTTAGTGAAGTATGTTTGACAACTTTATCAGGTTTTAAATTTTAAAGAGACTTTTTCTTAACCTGGAAATGGCTTTGGGTTATTCCAATGGGTCCCTGGAATACCTCAAAGGTTTGCTCTTTCTCTTCTTATATAAAAGAAATTTTAAACAAATTAGGCCTATCCGATATGCCTAAATTACATGGGAAGCTTTGTCAAATAAAGAAATAATAATTACATTGTATTTATATACATATATTCTCAATACTAAAATGGATGTTCTAGAGATTATATAAACATCTTCAAAAGTCTACAAAGTCCTTAGTAAAGGGAATCAAATATATGGTGTGGAAGGAGAACTGACTCTGGATGGTTAACACAGAATATGATTTATAGATGATGTAATACAGAATTGTATACCTGAAATTTATGTTACTTTACTAACAATTGTCACCCCAATAAACTTTAATTAAAAAAAAAAAGAGTCTACAAAGTCCTGATATAATTTCATTTGTAATTCTAATTGTTATCTTAAAATGTTATGTTATAGAAAAGCAAATTTCTTTGTCAATTGCATTATAATCAGATCTGTAATCGTGTTTTTTTAAGTTGCTTTTTTTGGTCACTTACAGATAGTCATTGTTTTATTCTGATGCTTTTGCAAATATGTTTCATCTTAAGGAAGATCCATGGAGAGCACTGATTTCTGAGGCTAAATTTTCAGATTGTGCTTTAAACTAGAAGATTTATAGAAATCTGAAAAATAACTGGATTCATGAAATACTGGCAAATGATCAGGATAAACAAGAATTCATTATACAGAACTGCATGAACTAAGGATGATTATAATTTTTTGTAACTTTTTGTGTGCAGTATTTCTGAATTTTAAAAATCTTTCTGTTTTCCCGATATAAGGAAACTTGTTTTGCTTAGAGCTATCTGATAAATTATAACTTTGTAAGCAGTATTGAAACATTTATTAATATCTTTTTTCCCTGACTGATCTCTCCAGAATTTGGAAACTCTTAGTATTTTTATTTTCATGGCAATATGATTATTTGCCCTAAATTCAATAAGGATCTGTTATTTTTATAATAGGATACACTTAAAAACTGGTTTTATTAGATCAAGGCTTTGACTAGAATATCATATTTGAGAGGGACAAACATAAACTCGAATGTCACCAGGAAGCTCTGGAAGCTAATAAAAGTCCCTTGGAAAAACAGACTGGTCAGTTGCTCACACGGTTCACAGCAGACTTTCCAGGGAAAGAATGAAGGTTGTTTTCCCAGAAGATGGCAAAGGAAGAACCTAAAGACATTTTGGGGGACCTTGAGAACCTGAGGAATTCACCCAAATCTGTAGGGACTGCAGGCAAAGTCTGATGGCATTATGTGGGTTGGCTTCTTAGCCCTGGGAGGCTAATTATGGTTCTAGCTGGAGATTCCTTATGAAAATTCCAGCAAAGCATTTTTAAAAGAGCCTAAATGATCAACTGCTATTCTTGTTGTATTTATACAGGCCAAACATACTGAAACTTCTTATGTCGTAAATTTAGTCTTAAGTTGGCTCTCTTTGATAAAAATGAGGACAATTTTAGAGAGAAAAATTATGTTTCAATAGAAGCTATAATACACATTTGTGGATGTTAGATTCTAGTTGTTAATTGTCTTTAAACTTATTTTTCACCTGTAAACCGGACTGGATCCTGAATTTTTCTAGTTTTCTTACATATTTGGCTACAAACCTCCAAAATAATGTATTATTTTTCTCCTATCCTTTGCCCTGGAATTATTGAGAGCTAAATCACTTTTTTCTGAGCCTTGCAACCACAAACTGCCCCTAGACGACATGATATAAACTTCAGAGAAATCGCCAACACAGCTCATGCTTAAACAATCTCAGTGACTGATGTAAGCCACACAGAGTTTACCTGACTACCTGACGACATTATCAGAGACATTCAAACTGCTTACCAGGAGAATCTGTCAGATTGTCACTGCCTGCCTTCATTCCAGCAAAAGAAGCTTTGAGCCTTTCATCTAGAAATCTTCTTGACTGACAGCCTGACAGACTCAGAAACTAGTTTATAATTTGGTCTGATCATTAACCATTGGTTTTTTGTTTTCATACACAGACCTCATTTCAATACCTGATTGCTTGCTTATACAATAGAGGCCTCACTTTGGGAGCCCATCTGCCTTACTGCCTCCTGAAATGAGACTTAACTCTGAATGATTGGATCCGTGAAACACAGAGTAATCTACCAATTTAGCTTCTGCAATGTGAAATTTTTATTTAAAGTTTCAAAGGCAGGACTGAAAGGAACCAAAATTTGACCACCCTGAGGCTGCCTTTTTTGGAATATTGATTTTAAGCTCTTTATTAAGAAATAAGACTTAGAAAGAACTTTTGACCCTCCCCACTTTTCTGCCCAAGAGATTCAGAAAGAAAAACCTGCTGTAGGAAGGGAGGCTTGGCTTAATCACCTTAAGAATCTTCACCCTAGGGACAGCCGGATGGCTCAGTTGGTTAGAGCACGAGCTCCCAACAACAAGGTTGCAGGTTCAATTCCCGCATGGGATGGTGGGCTGGGCCTCCTGCAACTAAAGATTGAAAACAGCGACTGGACTTGGAGCTGAGCTGCACCTTCCACAGCTAGGTTGAAGGACAACGACTTGGAGCTGATGGGCCCTGGAGAAACACACTGTTCCCCAATATTCCCAATTTAAAAAAAAAGAAAAAGAATCTTCACCCCAGGAAGACTGCAAGCTTGTTAGCTAGATACCCCATGTCCCATTGTTTCTGAGTTGTCCAGCAAGAATTTGCCTGCCAAAATTCTGTGTTCTGCTCTTCCTCAACTACCTGTAAATCACCCAACCTCACGTCTAACAACCTCATGTCTAAAATCTAGAACCCCATCCCTGCTCTTTCTCCTTTGTCCAAAAATGTCATGTATGACCAATGTTACCTCACTGTCTCTGGAATTTTCATGCCTATGTGAATTCTCCATGCACATGTATTAAAAACTTGATTCTCTCCTGTTAATCTGTCTCTGTTAATTTGATTATTAACCCAGCTAGAAGAACTTAGAAGGTGAGAGGGAAAGTGTTAATTATTTTAGCCCCCACATAGCATTATTCACAATAGGCAAGGAGGGGAAACAAATTAATATTCATCAAAGGATGAATGGATAAAGAAAATGTGGCATATACGTACAATGAAATATTCAACCTTAAGAAAGGAAATCCTACCATTTGGGACAACGTGGATGAATCTGGAGAACATTATGCTAAGTGAAATAAGCCAGTCACAGAAGGACAAATACTGCATGATTCCATGTATATGAGGTATTGAAAATCATCAAATTTATAAAAGCAGACAGGAGAATGTTGGTGGCCAGGGCTGGGCGTGGGGGGCGTGGGGGCAGGGAAATGGGGAGCTGTTGTTCTATGGGCATAGAGTTTCAGTCAAACAAGATGAAAAAGTTCTAGCGATCTGCTGTGCAGCAATACGCATATAGTACATACTGCACTGTACACTTAACAGTATGTTAGGAGAGTAGATTTCATGTTATATGTTTTTATCAAAATTTTTTTTTTTTAAAGTCTCTACTTAGGGCACTGCTAGTCATTGAAAGAGATGAACATGGAAGAAAAAAGATGCTGGGACTTTTCCTGAAAGAGACGGTGGGCAACAGAGAACACCATTGCCAGGATTTGAGACTGATGAGTGAAAGCGTGGGCAGCAGGCTCTTGAGTCCTGGTGGTTGACTCGGCTTTGCAGTTGCCAGGGCCTTGACCTTGAACAAGCTAATTAATCTCTTAGAGCTTCAGTTTCCTTGTCTGTAACATGAAGACAGTACTATCTAATTCTCAGAGCTGTTAGCGGCACTCAAGGAAATAATTCACCAAAAGCACTGTCTACATGGGGCTGGTACAAGGTAAGTGCTCACTTCACTTGTATTAGTAATATTATTAGTAATATTATTTGCTGTAATCAGTTCACATAGGTCTTAAAGCAGAGAGTAGAAGGCAAGGGAATTTCAGTAATTTGCTACTGTGAGCACTGGTTAGTTAAAAAACAAATGAAAGATGAGGAAAAAATGATAAGACCACTCCCCTTTGCACCGTGATCTCTTGCCCACTCTGATCCATACTGCTTTTTACTTTTGAAGGGTCTGAGTGATCTGCTCAGACTCTCTTCTCCTTTCATCACCACCCAGCTACCCTTCTGTCTCATTCCTAGCCTCCCAAACCAAGTTTGTAAAGAGATCATTTTGTAGTTTTACCTACAATGTCATTTGATCCTGTACCAAAATAAAAAGTTGTCAATGAAAGGAAATGCTGCCATTTGTGCACATGCAAAACACTCAAGATTTCAAAGTTTTTAGCAAGTCTAGCACAAAGTTGTCCAATGTTTTCTCTGGCGATATCTTCAGAGGCTAAACTGTGATTAATAGCCCAGAAAGAACCCTTTGAAGCAGGATTGGTGACATCAAAGTCATAATCCAGGGGTAGCAGGAGCTTTATAATGAGTGGGAAGCATTTTCACACATTTCAAAGGATTTACAGCATGAATAAACAATAGACCTCAGCAGATGTGCCACACACACCTTTTAGAAACATAACCTATAAGAAGTTTCCATTTTAATTTAAATGTAAATACAGTGTTCACACTTCTTTCAAATGTTAAGCAACCTCAGTGCTTCACCCCCAGACAAACTCTTTGGCTAAAGATGCCTCACAGCCCCAGAGCACCCTCCTGCGCTTCCCAAAACTGACTACAGACGTGTGTCCGGGAGAGAAAACGGAAATCAGAGGCATCTAATGGAATTTATGTCCTATGTGGGAACTGGATTAAGAAAGAATCTGAAATGGAGCTTTCAATGATCCCACACAATTTCTCTGCTTCCAACTTACAGGGAAAGAGACAAGTAGTCTGAAGACTGAGTTGGGAATTTTAAAGATGGCAATTTCCTGCCTGCTTCAGAGGATTTTCATCTCTTGGAAAGTACCCAGCATCCATGATTTCATCTTTAGTCGCCTCTAAGAATTGCCCCAAATGATAGGTTGCTGATTTAAATAATCACGCATAAAATTCAGCTTCCCTCTGCTGCCCCCTTTCGGTTTACAGGATTTGTTGCAGGGTTCCAGCAGTGCCTGCCGGTGGGCATTTGTTTGGGAAATTTTCCCTAACGCAAGAAAGAGGCTAATAAGTTAATAAACTATTGCAAAGCAATATTAAAATTGTAAAAGGCTTGCGTTGAATTGCTACCAAAAAAGACACTGCAAATAAAAAATCAAATGCTTTAGTTCACCTGTTATCAGATTAAGTTATCTGAGTAGACTTGAGAACTGTAATTGAGTTCCCTACAGTCAGCTTGGATATTGAGAACCAAAATCACACCTTCCTGTCTATATGAAAATGACCTTATGCTTTTCTTGTCTTTATTAGCATGAATTTCTTTTTCTGGGAGTTTCCTGTCCAGGCAAATGGTTTGATTTTTCATTACAGGAACTTCCTTAATGACCCAAGACCCATCAACTCATCAAAGGAAAATATCCACAGAGAGTTGAAGCCCTATGATTCTATGAATCCCTCATTTCAAAATCCTCACCTCACTGTTTCCACCAATTGTGGACTAGTATTGGGTGTGATCCTTACCCAATACTAATCTAGCTGCCTCACTTTCAAAGACCCACTTTACATCAAACTTGGTCTCAAATTCTGACCCTGTCTTTCCTTCTCCAAGACACTGTCAAAGCTTTGAGAGGTAATGCTCTCCCTTACTGCAGTAAACAATGAACTTTCCTTTGTCTTATCAACAGGTTATGTGACCAATGTTTATGAAGTCGGTTTGGGACAGACATATGCTGGTGTGATACAGTGATTGAAATGTTTTAATTTCAGTTAATAAAACTACCTAATAAAAATAAAAGGAGTTAAATTCAGTAGTTGTGTAAAATACACTATAGTATTTTGTATGTTAAAAAAACAACTTAGTTTGTCTTTACATAACTATCTATCCAAAATCTATAACAAGAACTTGTTTTAGATTTGACACACTGAGGTAACTTAAAATAGTGACAAAAAATATGACACAGTTGTAGGAGGCCAAGAGAGAAAGTGTGAGATGTGGTTCTGCAGTTTTCACTTCTGGCGTTATTACAGCTTTGAGTGTTAATACCAATATATGGGCAGGGAGCTGTGGAAGAGTTCCCACATATGTGGTCAGACAAGTAAGTTCACAAACTCATCCTAGAAAAAGTGCTACGTACCTCAGTGCTGAATATCACTACAGTCACCTTGGAAGTACTCCCCTTGGGAAGCTATGCACCAACACCAGCACCTAGTCCACCCTTCATAGCAATTTTGGAACTCTTTCTGAAATGGCCATCAGAGCTGTCGTCGTATTACCCTTAATGTCCTGAATGTCATCAAAATGACTTCCTTTCAATATTTCCTTTCTCTTCAGGTAGAGAAAGAAATAATTGGGGGCCAGATCAGGTGAGTAGGGAGGGTTCCAATACAGTTATTTGTTTACTGGCTAAAACCTCCCTCACAGGCAGTGCCGTGTGAGCTGGTGCATTGTTATGATACAAAAGCCATGAATTGTTGGCGAAAAGTTCAGGTCGTCTAACTTTGTCACACAGCCTTTTCAGCACTTCCAAATAGTAAACTTGGTTAACTGTTTGTCCAGTTGGTACAAATTCATAAAAAGTAATCCCTCTGAGGGGCTGGCCTGGTGGCTCAGGAGGTTGGAGCTCCATGCTCCTAACTCCGAAGGCTTCCAGTTCTATCCCCACATGGGCCAGTGGGCTCTCAACCACAAGGTTGCTGGTGCAACTCCTCAAGTCCCACAAGGGATGGTGGGCCCCGTTCCCTACATCTAAGATAAGATTGAACTCAGCACCTTGAGCTGAGCTGCCACTGAGCTCCCTGATGGCTCAGTTGGTTGGAGTGCATTCTCTCAACCACAAGGTTGCTGGTTCAACTCCCGCAAGAGATGCTCTGCAACTAGCAATGGCAACTGGACCTGGAGCTGAGCTGTGCCCTCCACAACTAAGACTGAAAGGACAACAACTTGACTTGGAAAAAAGTCCTGGAAGTACACACTGTTCCCCAATAAAGTCCTCTTCCCCTTCCCCAATAAAATCTTAAAAAATAATAATAATAATCCCTCTGATATAAAAAACTGTTAGCAACATCCTTGCAACAAGTTCATGAACTTAATTGTTTCACCTTGTATATACGGAAGAGGCTGTAGTTTTATGGAGGGAAGAAATCAAGAATAAATTAAGAGACCAGCCTGCACTCTGGCTGTTTTATTAAAGAAAGACATGCACAAACAACAAATTCATTCTCTTTTCTGAATACACAACTTTGCTTTTATCATGTGTGGGAAGTTCAAAGCCCAAAAGAAATCCCTTCTCCATTTCTGTATTGACTTTTAATTGGCAGTTGCTGACATCTTAAGGAATTTCTGCATGATGAATACCTCTAGACTATCTGCTTGAAGGAAGCCAAACCAATGTTTTGCTGATTTTTTTTCTGTTTCACTTAGAATGTGAACTACAGCTTTAAAGATTTGTGATCCAGAGATTTCAAATTTGTAACGCTGAGGAAAAAATAGTAACGCCTTCTTTCCTCTTTAAGCTTTAAAACTCATAAACAGGATGTCAGCCCAGCAAACAACTGTACCAAATCAACAGAATGTTGCAAGAAGGTAACAAGGTTTTCCTTTCCTAATTCAGTTAACAGTGGAGCGGAGGCTCTCTGTTTTCTGCATTTTATTGCCACATGGGTGGAAGTTGTCAGTTTAGTCTATCTCAGTGACAAAATTCTGCCCTTAGATATAGCCAGGGTACTGTCTGCCTTCCCCATATTTTTTTGGTGGAGTTTGCTTGGAAATAACATAGCTGCCAAGTGACATGACATGTATTCACACACGTACTGGAGCCTATACTAATGATGTCTATCCAAGGAAACTTGACCCATTCAGAAAAAGATGAAATCCACACACACAAATCTGTGAGCACCCATATGCCACTGCATGTAAGAATAGCTTATCCCAGTCTCAGAGCAATATCCATATGTAACAGTAGTTTTTAGTCCAATCAGAGCTAGTCCTTGACAAACTGTAATTTTGACAAAGGATGTATTCAAGTTCCCCCACACCTCTTTTCACATCCCTACTTCCCCTTCTAAAAGTACAGTATGGCTTTAATGCTGTATCTCCTCCCTCCCTGACAGCCAATTCACCTTACTTTCTTACCCCTTTCAGGTAGTACACACCTCCTCCACATTCCCATCAAACATTTCCTGTCTATTTTCTAAACCTTCAACTGTCAGTTCTCTGACAACTAATCCAGGTCTAATTTGCTCACGGAGAGATAAATGTTTTACTTCATTCAGGTGAGATGTTTACACGTGAAGGAGAACAGAACTTGTCACCAGGTCAACATTACGCTGTTCCTTGAGTACCCTCTCACAAAGGGCCCACCCCTCTTACACCGCATTGCTGGACATTGATCTTGATGAAGCTGCAGAATGACAAAGTGTCTGCTCCATGGATGCCAGGGCAGGGTGCCATGACACCCAACTGGAGGGCCACTGATCTACGCAAACTCCTCATTTGACGTACAAGTGAGTCATGGAGAGCAGAAGTGACCTAAAGTCAACAGCAGGCCTGGGATAAAAATCTAGGTTTCTTATTTTCAAGTCTAGTGTCCTTTTCATTGCTTCCATGCTAAAGAGGGAGAACCAAAGAGTGGTTTATAGTTCCCAGCACTCAGTCATCATGCTGCACAATGGGACGTTAATAGCCTCATGTTTTCTAAAGCTTTGTGTTACTTTCTCAGTCTTCATTGAAAACACAAGGAAACATAATGAGCTGCACACAGGGAATTCATATAACTGACCCATCATCAATAGATAAGTTGTGTTGAGTAGAGCTTTAAAGGAGGGATATATGTATATATATGTATATATTTGTGGTAATAGCTTATTCTCTCTTGACAGCACATTTTATTTAGGATTGTAGTCTCAGACTATGCAGACTTTTCTACATGCAACTACCTAACACATATGAGATTTTAATCAAGACTTTGGCCTCATTAGCATCTCTAGTAACTCACTGGTATGAATCCCCCAGTGGCTTGCCTCCAAACCATTTACCTTTGGCCACACAGATGGATGAGTACTCTACATAAAGGCCCCTGGAGGAGCAAAACAGCAAAGCTTTGTCGATGAGCCCACGAGTAACTTATGATGCTTTAACACAGCCTTCTTTTTCCATGTTTTCTTCCTCCACAAATTGCCACCATAGTTAGTAAAGGGGTTCAGAATAGGCCTCCCCAAGTTGTGCTACTTTGGCCTGTGGATTATTCTATGCTGAAGACAATTGAAACCCTGCTGGCTCATGAGAAACTTTCACCTCTCCCTTAAAGTATTTAAATTTGGGGCCTTGCTGATAAGAGGTGTTATCACCAGAAATAACTTTCTATGGCCTATCAGTAGGGCAGCAAAAATTTCTAATAACTGAACATCTGCTCTTTTTACTGTCTGCAAATTACTTTCCTCCCGTCTAAAGCCTCAGGGCATCTTACCTCATTTCTTAGCTCAGGATGTCATATATACCTCATTTTACCTTTCTGTCTCTGAACCTCTCACATTTGTGGGGTCTCTGACTCTCTCATGTATGAGGGGTTCCTGTACGTATCTATGTAATTAAATTTGTTTTTTTTTTCTTCCTGTTAATTTGTCTCATGTAGATTTAATTATTAAAACAGCCAAAAGAACCTAGAAGGGTAAATAAAAATTTCTTCCTCCCCCACATTTGTATTTTCATTGGGAGGGAGTGGCAAGTAACTTGTTTCTGTGCTTGTAATTTTAATTTGCCAATTCTTTCTTCACAGTTGATCTCCATAATCAATGAGCAACGGCTCTGTTTCTGTGGTCTCTTTACAGTTACTCCTCTTTCTTCACTTTGTTATTGTGGCTAAAGGGAGTGTATTCAGACCTCTAATTTTTATATCACTGTTCTTCCTTAGCATATGAGAGAGGGGACAAAGGTAAAAATTTTTGCTCCCTCCCTGCAATGATTTTAAGATTAAGTAATTCAAGGTGCTTATCTTCAACATATTCATAACATATATTCTCCCAGTAAAAAATTATGCTTCTTTCAGTTTGCATATTAGCAAATACCAGTCATTTTGAAATATTGGATGATAATTTGAATGTAGTCATCACTTATATAAATCTTTTTTCTTTTGAGTCTCTGAAAGCAGTCAAGATTAACTTTTGATCTGTAGGTATCCAAGTTTAATTTTCACATATACTAATTATTTAACTTTCTTTCAAGGAATGACTATTCCATATCTCCTACCTCCTTTCTGAAAGGACCTAATTTTAACAGTGAGGTGTATATCTTTGAGAAAAATTACAAAAGCTTAAGAATCTAAAAAATAAGGAGAGGCATGCTAAGAAAGGCACCATTCTACAAGAAACAAAACATACAATATGCCTAATTGGCCAGCATTACTCAATTTTCTGTACACCCACATTTCTCTCTCATACATCACACACACACACACACACACACACACACACACACGGTCGGACAATTAAGTTCGCCAACTTGTTGCAACGATGTTACTAACCTTTTTTGATACCAGAGGGATTATTCATTATGAATTTGTACCAACTGAACAGTTAACCAAGTTTATTATTTGGAAGTGCTGAAAAGGCTGCGTGAAAAAGTTAGACGACCTGAACTTTTCGCCAACAATTCATGGCTCTTACATCACGACAATGTACCAGCTAACATGGCACTGTCTATGAGGGAGTTTTTAGCCAGTAAACAAATCATTGTATTGAAACACCCTCCCTACTCACCTGATCTGGCCCCAACTGACTTCTTTCTTTACCTCAAGAGAAAGGAAATATTGAAAGGAAGATATTTTGATGACATTCATGACATCAAGGGTAATACGACGACAGCTCTGATGGCCATTCCAGAAAAAGAGTTCCAAAATTGCTTCGAAGGGTGGACTAGGCACTGGTGTCGGTGCATAGCTTCCCAAGGGGAGTACTTCAAAGGTGACCATAGTGATATTCAGCAATGAGGTATGTAGCGTTTTTTCTAGGATGAGTTCACAAATTAATTGTCTGACATCGTGTGTGTGTGCGTGTGTGTGTATGATTTTTGTTTGTTTTTACCCATTCATAAAATGGCAGTGCCCAGAAAGCTTCTACTGAACCTTGTATGTGTCATGGTGTTGAAAAATGAAATTAATGTAAGTTTTCTTTCTGAAGTACAAGCATCTTTTCTCTTTTTCTTTCTTCCTTCCTTCCTTCCTTCCTTCCTTCCTTCCTTCCTTCCTTCCTTCCTTCCTTTCTTTTTTGTTTGTTTGAGAATTTGGCTTTATGTTCCAACCATATTTTGAAACAGCATTCAGAATAACTGTTTGATTTCAAACACTTTCTAAATTAAAGTCTTATCTTACAGATGGGATGCAATTAATTACTGATTTTTTTTGTAAGAATAGAATAAATTGAGAACAAAGGCCAACAAAAAATGTATTTCTCTGATGAAGGAATGCTATAAGAATCACACTATTCTAATTACAGAGGCTGTGATAATCAATGCACTTGTGTTCGAGTTCTTTTAAGTCAGTGCAAATATTCTACCTTATGTTGGCATTTATCTTTAGAAATGATTGATTCCTTATAGAGGTTACATGTTCTTTACAGCCAAGCACTAAGTAGTTCCATTCTCATTCATTAATTCAAAATATATTCCTTCAACAGCTACTATAAAACTTGCAAATGTTCCCTACACATAGTAGAAATTTTTAAAAGTATACTGAAGATGCTTCAATGCACCAGAATAACATTTTACATGATTTGTACTCTTGCCTTCTATAGATGGATCATCTCTTCCATCTCTTGGCAAATTTCAGTAGCACAGATTCTTCTTTTAGTCATTCAAGAACACCATAACTCATTACTCCATGGAAATAAGTAATTGACTGTAAATCATTTTTGCAGTGTTAGTAAAGTACCATGGATGAGTAATAAACCTGAATGAAAGAGATTTATGGTTTAAATGTTTCTAGAGAATGTCTCTTTCAAAGCCAAAGATGTTCCTTGATGCAACAGTCGAAGCCACCCATGAATCTTACTAACAGTGTCTTTTGACTCCTCATTGCAGTCTAAGCTCCATGAGGGCAGGCGCTCAGTCTATTCTATTTGCCACTCTATACCTAGTGCTTAGCACAATATACCTAACACACAGTAAGCACTCAATAAATATATGTCAATTCAATGAGTGAATGAATAAATCGTGTAGCATTAAATTTTTATTTAACATGACATCCAATGCCCTCTAGGAGCAGGCCACTCACCTGGAAACAACACATCTTATTTCCCTCCACATACCCTGAACTTTTTGCTAGTCTCTGGCCATGCCTTGCTCCCTTCATATTTCAGACTCTGCTCAAGTTATTTGAGGCCTGGACTACAGAGGTGAGGTGGCTAAGATTGTGAGTTCTGGGGTCAAACCACCTGGGGTTTGTCCTCAGCTCTGTCACTTACTTGTTACGAGAGCTTGAAAGAGTTATTTGCCTTCTCAGTATCTGGGTTTCATCATCCAGAAGGCTAGATGAATGTTTATTCAGCTTTGGGAATAAAGTGTTCCTGTTAAATTTATAGTTAACAGAGTTTCAGTGGTGAGTGAAGATGCAGATGTTGCTGGTATAGGGGATTTGATTAGAGCCACGTGGAGCCCCTAGAGGTCCTAGCTGGCCAAGGTGTTTTAGCTAAGCTGCATCATTTGACGCAGCTTGGTGACAATCTCTTCAGCATATATTTTGAAATTTACAAAAATGTTATTAATTAGAGGCTCTGGTTAATCAGAGTTTTATGGAATATCCAATTTTCTATTGCCTAGAGACTTATTAAATGTTGGGTTGGATGACTAGAGAAGAAAGGAAATGAACTGAGGATTTAAGGTTTGGGGGTTTATCTTATTCTTTCCTGTTTATCTTCTTAAGGTATTATTTTTAAAACACAGAAATTATAAACTCTCAACAGGAAGAAAGGAAGGAAAGAGGGAGGGAGGGAAGGAACCCATAGTACTATCTATTGTCTTTTAAAAATTTCATCCGAGATAAGGAAATAAAGAAGAAATTCACGTATTTTGCCTTATGTTTGTGCTTCTGCTCCAGATCAGAAAATAGTTCACAAAACTTAAATATTAACATTTAATGTAAACATTTATTAAACATTTACAATGCAGTAGATACTGTGCTAAATGTGTGAAATGAAATATTTAATATGACAACCCTGTGAGCCATGTCTCCAATCTACCAAGAAAGGAAACTGAGGCAGAGTATTCAAGCCTCTTGTCCAAGGTCAGATACACAGAGCTCTGAGCAGTGATATTGAGAAAGCCCATCAACTAGGATGGTCTAATTAATGATTTTGTGGTTGTTTCAGGGTTACTGAGCATATTCAAGGTAGACCACTGAGTAACCCATAGGATTGTTGCCTGGCCAAATTGACTGAACCTAATTGATTTTAGATGATGTTTGGATTTCTTAGTCATTTATGCACCAAACCAAATCAACTGCACTACGATTCCATTGATCATCCAGCAATCACTATCTCTCTGGCTAAGCCAAACCTAATCATCTGGAAAAAAGGTGATTCAATTTTTGTGTAAATTGAACTACCCTTGTGAAATGCAAAGAATGTAACCACTCTACTAAATGCGAACCTTAATAAAATCTTAGCAGCCCTCTCTCCTACTTCCAACTCTCAAGTTCAGTTAAGTGACATTTTATTTAGTTTACTGACGTCTCACATGTGCACGCCAGTAAAGTTCACAATTGTTACACCACACAGCTGTGGTTTACAGCTTCTCTTTGCATACAACACGCTGGCACCAGAGCAAAACGATTAACTTTTATATGCTTCTAACATATGGACCAGACTGTTAGGGCTGGTCTTGTGTTCTAAAGAGAAAAATACAGCTTTTATTAACATGACCTAAATTCCTGGGGAAAAAAAGCGTTAAGTTGTGATCCATCTAAGTAGAGAGATTATAATTATAATTATAATGGCTTTGTTTCTAATTCATTTTATTTGAAGTGCCTGGACTTACCTTTTAGTGAGGGGTGAGATGACCTGAAAGTCCCATTATAAAGAGGTTTTATAGTGGAATGAATTAATAAACTGTAAATGGCCTTGAGACTTTTTCTCCAATATGAGCTATGAAATAAGAGCAAAGAACCTTTCATCTTAAATGGGAACATATTTCTTTTCTATGAATGAGAAGGATGCTGGCTGAGAGAAGCATAATTTATTTTTCTCGCATTTCTGACTATTGAAAAATCAAAACTGCCATATTTGCTACACTTGACAGGATCACTAAAGAAATAAAACAAAATGGTTCTAAATTGAAGTGCCACTTACGTATAAAATGTACATTCACTGTTATATTTAGGAGCCATGAAAGAAGTATTAAAATGTGTTGGGGAAAGATATGAATCACAACAGATGCTAACTTTCCCAATATTACAACTCACTATTGAAGGCTATTTTAATTTTTCTTATTTTTAATTTTCTAAAGTTATTTTTAGTTTTCTAAGGATATTGCAGCAACAGGGTCCCTAGAGCTAGGAAAGCATGAGGAACTTTTGGAAATGGATTTAAGACCCATGCTGGAATGTTGCCCTGGAAAAGAAAGACCCCAGGGAGAAAATTCTCTGATCAGCATTGCCTCCGTGGATACCATTTGGCTCTTCATTCTCAAGATGTTTTTCCCAAAAAGCATCTTACTGATTTCAGAAGCCCTGTATGCGAGGGCCATCTGTGATATTTCTGCAGTAAAGATACCTATTGGATTTTCATACTCAGTATTCCCTATACTTTTTGACCATGGAAATCTCTTATTCACCACACACCCCTTCACATCTCACAAACCTAGTGTTTCATGAAACGTGCTTTGGAAAACACTGCTCTTAATACTGATAACACGGGACCTTTCTATCTTGGCAAAGAGAGCCAAAGGAACTTTTAAAAAGCTTGTGCTAGAACTCTGCAAATCCAGAACAGTGATGTCTTTCACACACTGCAAAATAGTCTGATGTCAACTCTACATGCAGCACATGATTTTACGAAGAAACAAGAATTTATTTTCTTTGGGAGAACGCACAAGAAAGGTTTTTTGGCATTTCTGCATTCGTCTTTGAAAACAAGAACGAGTCACTTCTGTGGCCATGGCAGCAATTCTCTATAGCCACGGTATGCGACACATGAAATGTAGTTAGTCCAAATTGAGATGTGCTGTAGTATAAAATACACACCAGATTTCAAGGACTTCGAAAAAGAAGTAAGATATCTCAATAATTTTTATATTTATTACATGTTGAATGATAATATTTTTGATATGTTGAGTAAAGCTATTATTAAAATTAATTTCACCTGTGCTATATAGATTGTTTGTGTCTCCCCTTCCCCGTTCATATACTGGAATATGAATCCAGTACATTAATAACTCCTAACCTCCAGTATGATGATATTTGGAGGCAGGGCCTTTGGGTGTTGATGAGGTGATTCATGAAGGCAGAGCGCCCATGAATGGGATTAGTGCTCTTATAAAAAGGGCCCCAGCGAGCTCCCTCGCCCCTCCTATCTGTGAGGACACAGTGAAAATACTGCTGTCTGTGAATCAGGAAGTGGGCCCTCACCAGACACCAAATCTGCCAGTGCCTTGAGCTTGAACTTCCCAGCCTCCAGAACTGTGAGAGATAAGTATCTGTTATTAATAAGCGACCCAGCCTGTGATATTTTGTTAAAACACCCCCAACAGATGAAGACAATTTAGTTTCTTTTTACTTTTTAAAATGTGGCTAATAGAACATTTTACATTTCACTGGACAGCATGGTGCAATAGAGCAATGAACAAAAGTGAGCCCAGGGAGAGCTTTCAAACCACAGCAACTCCAGACTGAAGGCTTAGCCTAGGGATTATTAGGTATTGGACTGTTTGACCTTAAGTTTCCTTCTAATCAGGGAGGTTCTTCTTCATGTAAACCCCTTACTTTGCAGGTGGGAAACTGGTTCGGAGAAGTGAATTACACCTGTTGGATGCAAAGTGCCAAGCCAGGTTGATGTCAGCCCTGTTTCCTGACTTAGAGTCCAAGGCTCTCTATTCCACCTCAGCTGATAGGGTAGAAGAAACTATAGGTAGACTTTTTTAAAAGAAAGAAACATTTAAGCTGCTTACATTTGAATAGCAAAAAAAAAAAGCACTTGGAGAATACAAATTCAACGCCTAAAGGCATTCCAGGACTGGGGGGATAAAACACTGAGAATTTCAAGAGATGTTCTTTTCCTCTCACAATTACACCATACACATATTTTGGCCTCAACAAACCTACAAAGAAAACCAAAGATTCTTCTAGATAAGGGCTAAAAACCATTAACAAAGGGAGAGGCAGGAAGGTGTGAAGATGCTCTTGGGGCTGTCCAGCCAGGACCTCCCGCCTCCTCCTCCAGTCTGTAAAAGGGCAGAGGAAGATGTGCCCCCTCATAGAACCTCACAGAGGCAGCTGTTTGCTTCTGGGAACGCCCCTGCCCTGCCCACTCCGCCCCAGGAAGAGGCCCGGCAATCAATTTCAGATGCCAGATGTAAATGCAATACATCTGCGCTTCTCTGGCACCTGAGTCCTAACAGGGCTTCACACTCGTCCCTCTAGATCCAGAATATGAGAGCTCCTTTTATCTGAATTTCACAACTTGTTAAAATAAATCTCCGTGCTGGTGGGCTTCCAGCCAGCACCATAAATCACAGGATGATCCACATTTCTGATGTGCTTCAAGTGCTCTCCAGACTCCCAGGAAATTCTGTTCACAAATTGCACTCTGCCTGGACAGACAGACTGTACTGAGCCCCTCCTAAGTGCCAGGGGCCTCTCTAGCAGGTACAAAGGGGAGTCAACTAAATGGACAAAAAATCCTGTCTTTATGGAACTTACATTCTGGTTGTGCCCGAAATTTCACCTAACTCAGACCAAACACTTCCTGGAGGCAGTAATGCTAGGGCTGATTTTTGGAGACAAAGAAGGATTAGGAGGCAGGGAGGGACAAGGAAGGGTGGTGTGGTGATGAGGGTGAGGGTGGGGGGCAGAAGTAATTCCAGGAAGCAGAATTAGCATGGATGATGGCATGGAGCTGTGACGTGTTGTCAACAGTCCTGACTGTATGTTCTGTATATAAATGAAACAGAAAACATTGTCTTTGTTCTCATGGAGCTTACAGTCTTCTCAAGTGGACAAGATGGTTCCATGAGGCAGAACTGCACAGCTGGGTAGACCAAAGTACTGAACTGCACAGCTCTGATTATAAATTGTTGGAGATGAGGAGCCCATGGAATTACCATTTGCTCTTTCCATTATTCAGGAATGACCCTCAGCATCATTTCCCCTACTCCTGAGACAAGATTCTGACTCTTGCTCACTCCAGGCTGGTGCTGGGAGGAATCCCCAGCTAGTGATGGAAGCTGCCAGCCTCCCAGGGTTGCACCTGCAGAAAACTTTGTGGTTCTCTGCTATGCCTTGAGCATGAAATCAGTATATTGAAGCATCTCAGTTCATTGGGGACAAACAAGAATTAGTTCCACTTTTAAAGCCTGTAACTTCCCCACTCATGCCAATGCCTCACCTTTCTATGAAGATGGAAGCTCCTTTAACCACCTTTCAGCCCATTTCATAGCTCTTCTGTTATTAAAGATTACTTTTGGTTTGGAAGATTCATTCTTATTTATTTTTAACCTTTACT
The DNA here is from genome assembly GCF_057876585.1 of Rhinolophus sinicus. Lineage (NCBI taxonomy): Eukaryota > Metazoa > Chordata > Mammalia > Chiroptera > Rhinolophidae > Rhinolophus > Rhinolophus sinicus. Next base: position 159,697,106 of record NC_142517.1, on the reverse strand, counting down.
ATTATATCAATTCAAAGCTCTTTTTCCCACTTTCCCTTTTCCTCCAGGCTGGATTGATGCTTTCATGGCTTGATGAAGTCTTATCTTACACACGTCTTCTCTGTGCTGGCTCCTCTGATGTGGGAAGGAGGAGGCAGAAAGCAGGGTAGAGCTCTGTTTCCCTGACTGGTGAGGCTACAAACTCTCTCTGGCCGGTCACAACTGTCCCTGGGCTTTGCTGGGAAAGATAATGGCCCTCATATGCCCCACAGGTAAGGTGCCCATATCAGACAGCTCCCTCAGCTCTTAGTGATCTGCTGTGGGCTGAATTGTACCCTCTTCCCACCCCCAATTCATATGTTGAAGTCCTAACCCCCAGTACCTCAGAATGTGACTGCATTTGGAGGTAGAACAGAACCCTTAAATGACTAAGTTCAAATGAGATCATATGGGTGGGCCCTAATCCAATGTGGCTGTTGTCCTTAAAAGAAGAGGAGATTAGGACACAGACAATATACACACAGACCAAGGGGTGACCATGGAAGGACACTGAGAAGGCAGCCATCTACAAACCAAGGAGAAATGCCTCAGAAGAAATCAAACCTGCCAGCATCTGGATCTTGGACTTCTAGCATCCAGAACTGTGAGATAATAATTTTTGTTTGTTTGTTTAAGCCCCTTTTAGTTTGTGGTACCTTGTTATGGCAGCCCTAATAAATTACTACAAACTGGGAGTTAAGACTTGGAGTTCAGCTTTAGTTTCTACCTTGCAGGAGTTACTGAGTTTTTAACAAATATTTACCGAGGACTTAACTATACACTGGGTATTGCTCTGGGTCCCAGGTATACAGTGGACCCATAAAGGCTCTGCTCTCAAGGAGCTCACAGTCTAACATGGGGGACTGGAGGGGAAGGGTGGGACAGAGCTTGACAGGACAAAATCAGCTCCCGATGGAAACATTTACATGGGGTGATATGACTGAATGAGTGGGAACATGGGGCTACTTTCCAATGGATGGACAGAGAAGTCTCCTCCTTGGAAATGACATTTAAGCTGAATTCTGGATCATAAGATAGACGTAGACCTGTAAAGATCTGGGGGAAGCATGTTCCAGGCAGAGTGAGCAGCTGGTACAGACTCAGGAAAAGGCTCAGAATATCTGAGGAACAGAATGAAGACAGAGAGTGAGGGGTAGAGTTCAAGGAGATGGGGACAGAGGCAGAGAGGGACAGATCATGGAAGAGTTTGTAGACAAAGAAAGGAGTTTGGATTTTATTCTATGTATGATGAAGAGTCATTAGAGGCTTTACACAGGGAAGTGACATGATCAGATTTACATTTTTGGAAAGACTGCAATTTAGCTGTTAGGCTGTATGAGGCAAGAGCAGAAACAGGGCCTAGCGAGGAGGTTCAGGTGAGAGAAGCTGCACATGAGTCACCCAACGCTCTGCTTCATCTGCACATGGTGCTCTCCCTGCATGTGTCTCTGCGTCCAAAATTTCCTTTTTTATAAGGACACAGTCATATTGGATTAAGGCTCACTTTGATGACTTCAATTTACCTTGATTATCTCTTAAAGAACCTATTTCCAAATAAAGTCACATTTTGAGGCACTGGGGGTTAGGACTTCAACATGTCATTTTGGGGTGACCCAATTCAACATGTAACAAGGAGTCAAAAGATAGAAGATACTATGTTGATAAGAATAATCACATTGAGAGGAATAAAAAGATGATGCAGAAGAGAAGAAGAATTACAGGATTAACATCCTTGTGAAGTTAAGAGGGGAAGGAATGCAGAGGGCAAGTGGACAGCTGGCTTGCAATAAGAGCAGAGATAGTTCAATCATTTAGATTAGAAGAAAGACAGAAAATGGGAGCAAAGGTGGGTGGCTAGGTAAAGTTTGTTCAACCATCTATTTATTTATTCAGCAAATATATACTGAGTGGCTACTATATGCTAGGTATTGTTCAAGACTTTGAGGATACAGTTATGGAAAAACCAGACAAAAGGCTCTGTCATCTTGGAACTTACACTGTAGTGGAGGAAGATAGATAATAAACAAGACAAATGAGTACATATAATACGTAAAGTAATGATAAGTGCTAAGGAGGAAAATGAAACAGGAAATGGGGACATAAAATGTTGAGTAGGTTGAAATTTTAACTAGGGTAGGCAGAAAAGGTAGATTCTGAAGAAAATGAAGAAGCTAGCCATTGTTAGGTTTTGGGGAAAAAATGTTCCAGGTACCTAGCAAGTACAAGGGCACCTACACAAAACCTATAGTTAACATCATACTCAATGGTGAAAGACTAAATACTTTCCCTCTGAGATCAAGAACAAAGCAAGCATGGCTCCTCTCACCACTTCTATTCAACATTATACTGAGAGTACTATCCAGTTAAATAAGGCAAGGAAAAGAAATAAAAGGCACAAGATTGGAAAGAAAAATAAAAGGATTCTTATTTACAGACAACAAACTGTCTATGTAGAAAATCCCTAGGAATCTACAAAACCAAAATCAAACCAAGCAAAACTCCTAGAACTAACAAGTGAGCTTAGCAAGGCTGTGGGGGACAGTATCAGTCCACACAAAGCAATGGTATTTCTATATACAGTACTAGCACTGAACAAGTGAAAACCAAAATTCAAAAAAATTATACTAGCTCCAAATATGGAAATACTTAGGTGTAAATCTAAAAAAAAACATGTGCAGGATCTGCATGCTGAAAATACTGATTAAAAAAATCAGAGAAGATCCAAATTAATAGACATACCATGTTCATGGATTGAAAGACTCAAAACAGTAAAGATGTCAATTCTTCCCAAATTAATCTACAGATTTTATGCAATTCCAATCAAAGTCCCAGCAGTTTTGTTTTGTTTTTTAGATTCATAATTGTTTAATTACATACAATTTTGTTTTGTTTTTTTTATAGATATAGACAAGCTGTTTTTAAAATTTATTGGCAAAGGTAGTGGTATAGCCAAAACAATTAAAAAAAAAAAAGAATTAAGTTGGAGGAATTACGCTACCTATTTTTAAGACTTCCTATAAAAGCTATGAGAGTCAAAACAGTGATCAATGAAACAGACCCACACAAATATAACCAATTGTTTTTTGACAAATGTAAAAGCAATTCAATGGTGAAAGGACAGTCATTTCAATAAATGGTTTTGAACAACTGGATATACTTATGGAAAAAATGAATCTCAATCTCGCACCTTACATAAAAATTAATTCAAAATAAGTGCTAGATCTAAATGTAGAATGTGAAAGTATTTATTGAGCATCTATTCCCACACAACTCCATAAAGACTCCTTGGAAACAACCTGGTTCTTTATAGTCAGTCTTTAACACCTCTGCTTAAGTTTTTCTTTCCACCCTGAAGCTGTTCTCTTCGGAAGCCCACCCTGAAAACCCATACCATTACAGATCAGCATCAGGAACCCACCCCTCCACTCAGCAGCGTGCCATCATTTTTCCATCTTGCTTCCCTCCTCTGCCCTGAGTCCTTTCCTCTGGGTCCTAGTCATTTAATCATCCCACTTCCACCTCCCTCTCCCTCCCTGGCTATGGATCCTGGCTTAGAATGTCCTATTACTCCCAGATTGCTCAATTTCCTCTAGTCTCTCTCTCTCTCTCTCTCTCTCTCTCTCTCTCTCTCTCTCTCTCTCTCTCTCTCTCTCTCTCTTTTAAAAATTAAATCTCTTCCAACAAGTCTTTCTTAGTTAAAAGAACTCTTTCCCATGTTGGCCCATGGTATTTTCCATGACTTTTCCTTCTACTTTTTTACTTGTATAGACACAGTGCTTACGTTGCCCCCATTTATTGATTTACATGTCTGTGCTTTTTAAATTCATTTTAGGATTTGGCAGTCTATCTGTCCCTCACTATTCTGGTGGGGACTTTCTTCTATTTTTTCTAGAAAGCACTTACACATAACACCATAGCTAGAAAGATGAAATTTACATAATTATCTGTTGACTGATAATTTACATAATTATCTGAGATACACTCCCAACTAAATGGAAAAAAGTGGGCCTCTGTATGAGGAGCAACTAACTCACCAGGGCTCCCTGACAGGGTTGGCTCATTAGAGCCTCCGTTTCAGGAAGAGCCCAGCTCTGTCCATGTCTGTGACCCTGGGCTTTGTCATTTAGAATCAGCTCATTCTGTTAGACTCACTTGTGGAACTGCCAGGATGGAGGAGCAGCCATAAATGGAAAATGAAAACTCTAAGAGATGGTTACTAAAAGGTATCCTCTTAAGAGCTTAATGCTGTTAATTTTGGGAGTTGCAGAATCAGGAACAATCAACAGCAAGCATTTTAGCAGTGAAGGTGATATAGTGCTTTGTAGATATAATGTGGGGGCTCATCTTGCTCCCTCCTTATCCAAATAAAAAGAGGAACCAGTAGAAGTCAAGATAGAGAGACTTTACTGTTGATTTTTACTATAAATCAGATTCCAAGGGAGAGACCTGAGAGTCTTCAGACAGAAGAAGGTAATGGAGACAAAATTCAGTTCTAGATTCTGAAGCAAAACCAGACTTTCAGACTCAGACAACATTCCCTCAGGTACTACTCTTGTGTTTTCTGGTTTCTCCCAAGTTCCTAATGCCTTTAAAACCTCAAACTACTATATGGAAGTCAGAATTCATGATTCAAAGACAGAAATGGGTTTTTCAAGTTTCTTTTGAAACCTCCTCTTCTCTTTCTGTCCCTGAGCCTTTTGAACTTTTCTCTAGTTTACTAGTAACAAGTGGAACATTACCCAAATAGGAAAATACACCATGAAACCTTGTTATAACATCTTTCCTTTTAATGTTTTTCTACCTAGATCATTCAGTTTGAAACATCCCAGCTGAAGGGTTAGAAAGCAGTGTTGCTGCCACATCAAATTTTCACACATAAAATCTTCAGAGACTTTCCCATCAATAGGAAAAATTACAAAGAAAATTTCACCATGTCTGAAGTGACCCATCTGCAGGCCAAAAAATGGTCATGTAAGAGGGGATCAGAGAGAATCCATATTGACTGCAGCTGCCTCTATTTACCCGATTGACACTGAGTATGATGGAATGAGAGTGTGCCCCTCAGGCAGAGGCATCTCCCCACCAGATGCAGCTGTGTGCCAGCAGAAGCAGCTGCTGGTAGGGGGGCTGCAGAAACCTGGGAGAAGTTGATGACCTGGACCTCATATCTCACACCCTATGTTTTTTTTTTTAACCGTTTCAGTATCTGGGTATGTACAATGTAACAGGAAGGCGGGTATAGGAACAGGAAAATGCTGACTGGATTACTCTCTGATTTTATATTATGGTTTTACACAAACAGATGCAGAGGTTAATTCTCTTGATCTTGATAAGAGATTAAACCAAGGACCAATACTTCTGTTTGATATCTACTAATAAAGGGATTGTTACCCGCCCAGAAACTCAGACAGGAGGCTGACTTAAAAGGACAGCAATGTATTTGAAAGCAAACAACAGCAACAGTCTAGTTACCAGAAACTTCAACTTAACTGGACAGGAAATCTTACAGCAAGAAATTGAAGTTTTTCTTTGCATTTTAAGACTTCTCTATCTTTTTTGGGGGGGAGGGAGATACCATTATGAAATGGAATGCACGTACAGAGAAGTGTACAAAACAGAAATGGATGGCATAATAAACATTACAAAGCAACATCCATGTAACCACTGCCAAGACCAGGGGCCAGAGCATGGCCAACACCCCACGGGGTCTCTCCTCTCAGAACTGAGAGTCCAGTGCTGGATGTCTTTTTTAAGTTTGGGGCGAACATCCACCAAAGCTTCCCAACTTTGATCTTTTCCTTCCTCTCTGTAGTACATCCCCTGAAAGAAATTTGTAAAGTAATTGCCCATAATATCTGTGCTCACTGAACCAGTGCCCCCTCCAAGTATTTAAGGGTTTGAAGTAGGATAAATAAAAATTAAAATGATCGAGAAAATGGTTTCTCGTGTACTGAATATATTAGCGTACAGGATGTATGGGACCTTGCTTCCAGCCAGAATGCTGAGATGTACAGGTGTGTCCTCCTTGGAAAGGGATGCGTGCCTAAAACAGGTATTTGAGATTTCAGCAAAAACGGCACAGTCTATTTCTGTCCTTTAAGGTTTTCCCACCTTCAAAGGCTGTAATATAATACAACTGAAAAATATATAATATGGATGTTTTAAAAATTAGGAGCTTAATTATTATTCTGACCTTCAACATTTTCTTTAGAACTGAGGTTTTGAGGCCAAATAATTCATACGGAGATAAATTAATGCCTAATTCTAGACAGGAAGTGAAGGTAAAGGAAAGTTCCAATTGCTTTTGGGCAAAGCCTTATTATTTTTATCACTACATTCCCCTTTGCTTGCCTAAACAGTGCCTTATTATTAGAAACTGTTCTATAAATGTTTGTTGATCAAAGGCATTTTTACATGAAAAAGAAAACAGAATTATGCTTAGCAGGTATGGTGTGTATTCATGACTTCTTAATTATACTCAAAATGGAGAGAAAATAAAGCTTCGGGTTTCAAAAGCAATTGTTATGCATAATATACAACTCACAAATATAAGGAAGCTTCTTTGGAAGACATATTTTTTCTAGTCTTGCTTTTCACTTTTGTTTCCTCCAGGTGGTGTGGAGTGCAATTTCAAGGCAAGATTCAGAAAGAGTTAAAAGACAGGAGGAAAGCTCTTTCGGAGAAAAAAACAAGCAAAACAAAAAAAAGCGGAGGCTATCCCTTTGTTCCTGTTCCTTCCCGCTTTTAGGTGATCAGAAAGAACAGAAGGCTGGAGGCAGAGCCTGACTTCTATGTAGTGTCACCTAGCGGCCTAAACTGTGAAGTTATTTTTATTTTGCCAAATGTTGAAAAATAGGAACTTCCAAAGTTGTGAATAGATTTGACAAGTCGTTACTTCTATCTATGGGAGAGTGTAAATGTCAGCCAACAAGTTATTTGTATATATTTTATTTCAAAGAGTACATCTCCTATTAATAATGGCTGTGTCTTCACCTCTGCAAAGGTCGTCTGATGAGTTACACTTTGGTGTCTGGTGAGGGGGCACCAGCTCTGCCCACTCTCCCAGAAGCTGACAATGAATCAAATCCTGGCTATGCCCAAGGGAGGTCTGGAGAGGAAGCTGAAGGGGGCCTTCTGGTTGGCACCCTACTATTTCTGTTTAAAGGAGCATGTTTTAAGAAAGTTAAGAACCTGGTTTCAACTTTCCTTCCAAGTTAAGACAAAGCAAAGTTTGTAGACTGTGGCTTTTTTCTTAACCAAGGTTTTCACTCTTCTGCATGTTGCTAAGAATCAGATCTGGCAGCCCTGGCTTTCAACATGCAAAGGGCTTATGCTAGACACGGGTGCTGAGGATTTCAAGATGGATGTGGGAAGAAAAGAAGAGAAAATTATGAACAATGATAAAGAGGTTTCTCTCTCTTCTTCCTTAAAATCATACCCGCAGCTGTTTCCAGACATCGCCTCAAAAATATAAAGCCCTTGAGAAAAGAGCAGTGGGAAGATTGAGTGTGCTGCTCAGCCAAAGGTAGCAGAATCCCAGGTAAATAAAATGAGCTTCACCCAATTAGAGCCCATTTGGTGAAACATCAAAGAGCGGGACGTTCCATTCTTTGGCCCTAGCTTCCTGCTTCCTGGCATGAGGACTGAGTGAGCAACTCAGTAGAAACGGACTGTAAATAGGCAAAGGCTACGTATGTAGGACAGTGATGGACCTGTTCCAAGTTGGTTAGGAGAGTGGTGGGGTGTGGTTGATGACTGGGTGGGAAGTTGGACCCAGTGACCTCTGAGAATCCCATGATTGGATGACTTTGATTCACCACACTCCCTTCACTTGGAATCATACATGAATAGAAATAATCTTCCTAATAATTCTAGGTAAACTGAGACCACCCTAGAGTGTTTGGCATTAATTAATAACATATGGTTTTATAAATGGAAGAATAAAAAGAGGCAGGCAGAAAAAAGAGAAGTTTAAGAGTTGATGTTATAGAAAGTGTGTGTGTGTACCTGTGTGTATACTGATGCTGTGTAATTAGATTGCAAAAAAAACAATCACTTTCTTTTTCTTGAACTTAGATGGACAGACCTTTACCCCTGCTTAAATTCCAAAATGTTAGTACAGTGCTAGCAGTATTTAGACACTATCTGGAAAACCCCAGCAGAGCTTGTAGAAGCATCAGGCCCAGGGCTGACAGGGGTGGAGTGAGGTGGGGTGGCGGTGGGGGCAAGTACCTGTTTTGGTTAAAGGGATTGAGAAGAGTTGCTGAAGAAGCTTGTTGTCTGATGTTCTCAGGACTACAACCACATCAGCAGGTAGAGTGTCTCTGTTTTTCTCAAGAACCCCAGAAGCATCATATAATACCTGCAACATGAATAGCAAATCTCAAGTTAGCCAATACCGTCCATGATTGGTGATACTGGCAAGTTGTCTGAGGTCAGTCATGAATCGACCTCTGTATAGAATTCATCTTGACACAGCCATGATTTTAAACCTAGACCACCAGGGGGAAATATGTAATTTTTGACAGGCCAGCTTATCTTCTCTTCTTTTCAGTTGCTCTTTGAAGAAAAGAGTTGTATCGAAGATATATCACATCAGAATAATTATTCAAATATATTAGTCCCTCATTATATGTGAAGCATCCATCCTACGAGGTAAGCACTCTTATTACCTCCATTTTATTGGTGGGCAAACAGAAGCTCAGAGAGAGGCAGAATAATGTGCCCGTGGTCACACATTTCACAAGTGGTGGGCAGGCATCCAATGCCAGGCAGCTTGGCTCCCTGCTCACAACCACTGTAGTCTTACTGCTTCCCAAGGTACCACTCACAGCACCTGAGTGATTGCTCAGGAATGCTGAGCAGGTCTCAGTTCTCGGGGAGAGGGGATCCAGGTTAGAGAAATAAGTGTTGAGTGGCAAACGAATTCTGGAAAGGACACTACCCAAAAAGAAAAGGATCGTTTTTCCCCCCTTAAAATTAGGAAAGAAGAAGGAGAAAAAGGGAAGAAGAGGGGTGGGTAGGGAATAGGTGTAAAAGGACAGAGAAGTGAGGAAGAGGACAGGAATGGAAGGCAGAAAAGAATGGGGTGCGGGTATCATGGCAGATGTGGGTGTCTCAGACGTGGAAGACTTCAGTAAGAAGTCAGACATCAATGCCAAGGTAAATGCCGCAGTTAAGGGCAAAAAAATGGATTGCAATTTCTAACAGAGATCCAAAATAGAGCCTATTATGAACTAGGTGAAGAGAAAAGCCATCCCTTTTACTTGTGAAGGGGTTCAGAATAAGTCTCCCCCAAATATGCCACTCTGGCACGAAGATTATTTTGAGCTAAAAGCAATCAAAACCCAGCAGGTTCAGAAAAAGCTCTTTACCTCCTCCCTAAATTTACATCGGAAGGAGACATGTATCAGGAGGAGGGTATTACCACAGATACCTTTTTACTTAAGAAACTTATCTGCACAACAGGGCAAACTTTTGTTTTCTAAGCATCTCCTCTGCCTTCCTGCGAATGGCCCTCCTTCGCTTTGTGTCCCCAGGCCCCTGTCCTTTTCCTTAGTTCAGGGTGTTATACGAGCTGCAGTGGCCCAGCTGCCCTTTGGGTCTCATATTCTTATGCGGCCTTGAAGGTATGTAACTAAATTTGTTTTTGTCCTGTTAATCTGTCTTAGGTTAATTTAATTATCAGACCAGCCAAAGAAACTGGAAGGAAAGAAGGGAAATGTTTTTTGCCCTTCCATTTGTATTAGATTGTCTTTCAACCAACTTTCAGTCAGGGAAATTTATTGCAATGTCATGATATGAATTTGAAAAATAATTCCAATAAACCTCAAATCAGCAAAATAATCCAAAATGCCCTTTATTGAACTCCTACCTGTTTTCTGGGCCCAGGGTCTCCGCAGACCCCACTGGAACCAATTAGCAATAATTCAAATGCCTCTTTTTTAAAAAAAATATTTACTTTTATTTTATTTATTTATTTATTTATCTATTTATTTATTTATTTATTTATTTATTAGTTTCAGGTGCACAAAACAAAGTAATAGTTAGACGTTTATCATTTATATCCCTCACAGGGTGTCAAGCCCTCTCCTCCCATCCACTGTCCCTCTGACATCACACACACAAATCACTCTTTTGTGAGAACTCAAGCAATGAATTGTTGATTATGGGACTGAGAATTTCAGTCACTAATCTCCTTCACGAACTTGAAACTGAGACTGAGGCATAATGAATGAAAAGTGGAAATTGCAGTTAATGTTGTAAAAGCTTAACATCAGGATGATGAAGTGAAAATTTTTTTCCCCTTTTCATCTAGACATTTGGGTGCCCTGGAGACACATCCATAAAGTGCTAAAAAAAATTGAGCCGCACTGTGATATTAACCCTCCTCTGTTACCTCCACGTCTCCAAATGACTTCTGAATGTGGACATTCACCGCTAAGCACTGCGAAAGCTGTAATAGATTTTCTCTCTGGAGAGCTGTCCCTTCTAAGCTGAGCCTCAGGTGAGAAGCACATGGCGGTTCTGTCGGCCACCCAGCAAGAAACTGCTTCTTTGCCAGGGGCAGTTTTCTGTGAGCGGCACCACTGAGAAAGTTTGGGACTATGATTAGGTGTTCAGGAAGCACTAAGAGGAGGAAGGAATCTGCAAACAATTTCGTGAGTGGCACAGACAGGGTAATATGGACACTTTCCCCCGGTCAAGTTCGGGATTAATAACTCACAGTTGTCTCACCTTTCCCGCATAGTGCTGAATGCCAAAGCACAGCTCCACTCCTTTGGGCCTCCAGAAGTATTTGCATCGTAGATTATCTTCAAATTTATCTGTGTGGATTTTCATGTTTAAAAGTTACAATGTGAATTGCTTGCTCCTTCAAACACACACATGACCCTTGAACAATAAGTGACCCAGAAAAAGGGATTTCAGAGCAGCCTGATATTATCATTGTATGTACAATGGTGGAGAAAGATGCCCCTGTAAGATGGGCATTTACAATACCCATCTTTTTTTTTAAATCCCTTCATCTTACCCCCACCCCCAACCTCCCTTCCATCTGTCAACCGTCAGCTTGTTCCCTGCATCTATAAGTCTGTTTCTGTTTTGTTTGTTCATTTATTTTGTACATTAGATTCCATATATAAATGAGATCATATGGTATTTGTCTTTCTCTGTCTGACTTATTTCACTTAGCATAAAACCTTCCAGGTCAGTCTATGTTGTCACAAATGATAAGATTTCATTCTTTTTTATGGCTGAGTAATATTCCACTGTGTATATGTACCACAATTTCTTTAGCCAGTCGTCTATTGATGGGCACTTAGGTTGTTTCCATATCTTGGCGATTGTAAATAATGCTACAATTAACATAGGGGTGCACATATCTTTTCAAATTAGTGTTTTGGATTTCTTCAGATAAATACCCAAAAGTGGAATTGCTAGGTCATAAGGTAGTTCTATTTGTAATATTTTGAGGAAACTCCATACTGTTTTCCATAGTGGCTGCACCAATTTGCATCCCATCACCTGTGCATGAGGATTCCCTACAAGATTATATTTCTAAATGACCTTCTCTACAGGGATAGCAACAATCGTGGAAAAGGGTCTAGCTCTGGTTTCCTGCCACTAGGCAATTCGCAGAGCCTTTTTATTGGTCCTTGAAAATAGAACTGTGATCTTAGCTATCTACAATACCCATCTTTTACATTTAGTTGTTTCATCTTGCCTTTAGTGTCAGGCTGTCCCCTAAGATCTCATGTTCTGTTCTAAGAACTCCTAGCATGGATACTCACGACACCACAAGTCTGGCCAACTAGCTTTAGAACCATGAAGATATCCTATGGAGGGCAAATAACCCTGGTTTAAACTCATCTTGGCAACTTGTGACAATTTAATAGATAAAAGGAAACCAATGAGGGTGACAATCTCAACTCCTATTAGTTGATCTCTCCCACAAATCAATTTTCCATTTGGGGAAAGGCTGGAAACTTTGTTTTCCCTCAACAGTTTTGCATTGTTGTGACTGAGAGCCTACTCTGTGTGAGGACCGGTGCTAAGTACTAAAGGGATGCAAGGATTAGACCGTTGTTGCCCTAAGCCTCTCGCAATCTAAGTGAGGACCACTATCATGTGCAATATTGAGATTTGAGAAGGAGGAGGAGATAAGACGAACAGGGATAAAGTATAAAGGGCCTGGAATGCCAGGAGGAGGTGTTTCATCACCATCTCATAGATAACAGTAGATTAATGAAAAGGTGGCTTTGAAAAGACCAGATTAGCTGGATATCTAGGATGGAGGAGTCGAATATGAGCCTGGAAGCCAGGAGAGCAGACGGGGCTTCTATACAAACTTGGACAAAATTGGATGGGGGTCTAGGTGGTGATATGAGAGCAAGGTATGAAATGGAGGAGAAGCAAGTATTGGTTATGAGAAGTAAGGGAGAAAAAGGTATAAAAATGATATTTACACAGGGTAATGGTATTTCCACTTGCAGACACAGGATAGTAAAGAGGGTTTGAGAGATGGGTTTGCTTTAAGATAAATTCTACCAGGATATTTGCTGAACATTTAAATTCATCAAAAGCAGGGTCTACAATGTCACAAACCACCAGGTGGCCAATATACACAGGCTAGATCATTAAACCATGCTCATTGGATCACATGAGCCAAGGTCTCTTCTGAGCATATATGCCTTCCCAAAAGTTACCTACCAACCAGGGTCTGGTCAGTTGCTTGGGGAAACCGGCTTTCCTCATCCAAAAGGGCAAGCAGTCCCAGGGGTTTCTGGAGGAACATATCCAAGAGTGGGCGATTGTCCTCATACTCCACAGGTGTTGTGTCAATGCCCTCATTGTGATACTCCATCTGGAAGGAAACAGAATGTGTATCTCTCCAGCCCAGAACTGGCCTATGTACCACGAGGCTGCTTTGGCCTGTGCTTTCTGTGTCTGGCAACACTGAACACATGTGGGAAACAGGGTGTGTTTTCTGTGAGCAGTAAAGGACTCTTCCTGCAGGTGACACTGTTGAAGGTTGGGTTTAAGTCTGATTTTCGGGTAGCCTGTGGCAGCCTGTGGCAAAGGAGGGATGGCTCTGTCTCCCAAACACTGACTTGGTAACTCATACTTTAGAAACTGGTGTCGAAAGGAAGGGAAGCTGAAAAAACTATTATTTTGGTGACAAGTATGGTTTAAACCAGGAAGAAAGCAGACTTCTATCTTCTGCAAAGAATTCTGCAAGGGAATCCTCTTGGTTTGAAAAACTCGAAAAACTCCAGATTTCCCTGGGAAATAAATGGAAGGAACCAGGACTGAAACAAGGTTGAGTTTTGTGCAGGGTGAGTGGGGAGAGCAGTATGGTACAGATTTATCTAGCTCCAGTGATAAAAGGAATACTGGTATTTTCACTCCACGTCTTTGTGTTTATCTAACCACATTCTAGTTTGTATGTCCTCACTTTTACATTAAAACAAGGGGCTTGGGCAGAATGTTTCATTATTGCTACTATTTCACACAGGAGAATCTTGGGGTTGGGGTATGGGTTAGGGTGGAGGAGAAGGGCCCTTAACCTTTGGGTCCAACTAACTTCACACCCTGTTTCATTTGCCATTAAACTCATAGGGGAAAGACTTCCATTTTGAGAAAACCAAGAACATATCTTACTCTTCCCCCAGAGACACCTACCCAGTTCCTGTGGGATCTACTGAGACAGTGTGGGGGGGGGGGCAGGGAGGGGGATAACTGGTTTGAGAATTGAGAACAACAAAAACCTGTGTCCTGAATTCAAGATCATCCTGTGTCATTCTGGACACGATCACAGACATTTTTATTTAAATACAGTAGAAGCGACTGTAGCATTTTGAGAAATACACATGAAACAGTCTGGAAGCAACATTTAAATAACTGGCCTGTCACCAGCTCCACTCAAGGGAGGAAATGTACCTTTCCACAGAAATCAAGACCTCTTTATTTCAGACTAAATTTAGACTGTTGATTTATTTTGACAGGACTGCCTCACCAGTGGTTTTTTTTTTTCTTAGAGCCTTTTATCTGTTAGCCTGACTAACAGGGTTTCTGCTTCAAATTGTGGGCAGCGTGGAGACACTTTGCCTTCTCAAATTTAGTGACTTCAAAATTCACTATTACCTGCTCAAGCGCAAAAACGTGCTGATTAAAATAGTACTGGATTTGTTCATTGGCGATATTTATGCAGAGCTGCTCGAAAGAATTTCTCCGAAAGTTCTCGAATCCAAAAATATCCAAGATCCCCACATTCATACGATCGTCTGCACTACTGCATGAGAGAAAATAACAAGCTTTTAGGGGAGGAAACATTCATCTCAGGACAGTGAGCATCTACGTGCCTGCATGTTTGTCAGCTCATGTGCCGACTCATGGAAGGCAGCCTCCTGCCGCCTCTAAGGGGGAGACAGTTTGTGTCTTAAACCATGCGTTCCTTTAGTCTTTCAATAGTATTTCCAACGTTTTTCTTTTTTTTTTTTTTTTTTTAAGCAGTAGAATCTTTTAAAATCTTACAGAGAAACTCCATATAGAAAGAGATGAAAGAGGAACCACTCTGTTTGAATGGGCTGGAGCTGCATTCATTCTTCCACCTTCCCACCCACACAGCTAAACTGGAAGAACACTCTTCAGATTTCGATATTGTCAACTCTCACAGAAACTGCTAATGCTTAAAAGAGAAAAAGTAGTAGAGGTATTAGTAAGAATGATGTGAGATACTGTGCTTTACAACTTTTCGTGAAATGTCTCAGTTGATTCTAACGCAATACTAGGAGGAGGGTATTAGCAGGCTCATTTTACAGATGCGAAAACTCGACTTAGAAGATGCAGCTGATTAAGCTGTAGAATTCTGATGTGAATACAGTTAGTCCCACTCCCAGCCAAGCCGGTTAAATACTACACTATGCTGGCTCTGTCAATAATGCCCCTTTCACGTATAAACACTTCTTGATCCCAGTGCAATTTTTCAAGCGGAAGGCCTGAGAGCTTTGCTAAAGAAAACCCAAGAGAGGCCCATACGCTTCCTCTTGCAAACTCTAAGAGACACTGAGGTCGATGACAGCTCTCCTGAGGCCTCTGCTCCTCGGCGGAACTTGCCATATGTTCTTGTCTGGCTGCAGGAGTGTATTGATGCGGTTTACAATCCAGCTGAAGAGCCTCCCATACAGGGCCTTGGACATGGCATCTCGGACATCCGCGGCCCTGTCAACAGTGTTGGCTCGGATGATGGTCTCTCCTCGGGTGACCACACAATGTGAAGTAAGGGCCTCCTGGAGCTCTTCGGGGCTGATGCAGAGAACAGAGGCAGCTGGAACAAAAGGTAAGGATGACAGTGGAGAATGCAGTCCTCTATCCACCCATTCACTCAGCCAGCCTGTATTTATTCAACATCTATTATGTGCCAGGCTCTGTCCTCGACACTTCAAAGTCAAACAAGTGGGCACTACAGGTGGGGTCGGGGGGATCACTGCATAAATTACATAAGTGTTTAACCACTGTGCTGTACACCTGAAACCACTGTGCTGTTCAATAAAATAATATTGAATGTCAAAAACAAAGAAATAAAGACACCATCAGCATGTAAAAAAAATAGTCAAAGATAAACAAATCAGGTTCCTAATCCCAAGAAGCATCCAAACTGACACATTATCTCCCAAACTGTTCTGAAAGCTCTTCACAGGTGTTAGATGAAAAAAAAGTGGGCAGAGGTGGCGTTGATCAAGTAAGTTGAAGCAATTTCTGAAGACTATAGTCTCCTCTTAGAGAGTCGCTAAGCACATTAGTATATTAAAGACCCTAAAAAGTACTGCACTTTAACACAAAAGGTGATTGCTTTATTTAAATGAGGTGTGTTTTTGTTTTTAAACTCAGGCTGCTCATTCCTTCTGGTACCACTATTACCTGTTAAAGTAAAAATAAGTAGGTGCCTGCTTTCTCCCCTACAAATGCTGGTTCTGTGTATTCACAGTGGGGTCCAAACTCTTGTATTATTTTCAAAAATTTGTAGACGATTTTTCAAAAGCTGCCTGTGTTGACAACCACTGCCCAAAGTTACCAGCCATGGAATTCTTTTCTGCAGAACATCTATTTGCTGCTCATGGAAAGAACATTGATGTTCTATAAGACATCGTTTGGGAAATACTGGGTAGTGAAAACACTCAGAACCAGGAACAGCTGCATTGCATTTTACAGAGTCTTGAAAAACTACCAAAGTGAAAGAAAGAGGCATCAAATAATTACCATTTTCCAAAGCTTCAGCATTGGGCACCTCACTTTTGTCAGTTTGATGCTGAGAGGAAATAGCTGCAAACTCAATGTTTCCAATATTCAAAATCCCAGCTAAAATTCTGTACACTGAGTGCACCTCCTGGAAAGGACATCAAGAATGATGTTTGAAGATAATTGCCAATCAAACCAACAAAGCAGTAGCACTGTGGTGAAAAGTTCTAATTGTCACCAAGCCCACCCTTCCGCTTTTCCTGGGCACACAAACAACTTTCTTAACCTCCCTTGCAGTTAGGGGTGGCCATGTAACTAAATTCTTAACAAAGGAGCAAGCGGAAGGATGTGGACCACTTCTAGGCCTGGCCTATGGAAGTCAGCATGTCTCCTACTTACTTTCTTCCCCATTATTGCTGGCGGGAGCGCCCGGCAACCCAGCTGCAACCAAGCCATTAATTAGGATGCCTGAGACCAATGATTGCATGGAATGGAGTTGCTCTGCAACTTGAACCACTTACCTTGGAATGATAATATAAGAGAGAACTGATCTTCTTTGTTCTTTAAGCCACTTTTATCCATTTACCCTAACTAATACCGGCTCCCAAATTCGGGTATGGTTATTTCTTCAAAATAAGAGTAGAGATGTTTCCTTAGCCTCTTTTGTAGATGGTTTTTATGATATAGTTGGTAGGGCATTCTCTGATGGTTCACTACAACATTTTGAAGTTAAACGATGCAGTATCTAGTTATGAATGAGGTCAGGAAATATTTTGAAAGACTCACTACTGTGATACTGTGATATAATAAGAAATATATATTTGGTCTTTGTGGGGACAGAGCCAGGAGTGCAGTTTCCAGGCTCTCGGCCTCATGTAGAAAGGTTCTGGCTCAGTAGTAAATAGCCATCAACTGTGATTGGATGGCCATCAGCTGTGGCTAGTTGGCCGTCAGCTGTAACCAGTGAGCCATTGGCCACTAATATAACTGCCGTGGCTACGCTAGTAGAAAAATGGGGGCTAGCAAGAAGATGGTGGCTGAGCTAGCAAGAGTGGATTGCAGAGAGGCGAATGCCACCAGAGATAATATAGTGGCATGACTCCCGTATCTATGGCTTCCTGGGTGTTCCTTTTTGGCCTAGCCATATCCTGCGTTCTTATGTGGGGAGCAGGAGCGGAGACCCCACAGGCCACCCCACATGACAGCTGTGTTCTTGTGCAGGGAGCGGGAGCAGAGACCCTGCCTGATACCCAGCGCGACAAATGGCGCAGCGAGCAGGGTCCCCTGCATGACAGTCTTCATACCAATTTCTGGCACAAGAACTTCTAAAACCCATGACATTTTTCTGAGTGATAAGGGATGAGAGGAGTGTCGTTTGTAATTCATAATAAGCTCCTTTCAACCACTCCTGAATCTGGGTTAATGAGGTGACTCTTGGAGGGTGGGAGTGGGTTTCCAGAGAAAACAACCATGTGATTAAAAAGCTGGAACTTTTAGCCAAATCCTGGACCTCCAGGGAAGGGAGAAGGGCTGGAGATTGAGTCAATCGTCAACAGGCAATGATTTCTTCAGTCATGTCTGTAATGGAATCTCTATTAAAGCCCCTAACTGAGGTTCGGAGCAGTTCCGGGTTGGTGAACACAGGAAGGCAGTCAGAGGAAGTGGTGCCCCTCTCCCCATACCTTGCTCTAGGTATCTCTTCCATTTAGCTGTTCCTGAGTTGTATCCTTTATAATAAACCAATAATAGTAAGTAAACTGTTTTCTTGAGTTCTGTGAGTCCTTCGAGCAAATTATTGAACCAGAGGAGGGGTCTTGGGGACCCCAAATTTATAACCAGTCAGTCAGAAGTAGGAAAACTCCAGATCTTGTGATTGCTGTTTGAAGTCGGGCAGTCTTGTGGGACTGAGCCCTTAACTTGTGTAATCTGATGGTCACTCCATGTTGACACCATCAGAGTTGAATTGAATTGTAGGATAATTGGTTGGTGTGGGGGCAAAAAACTCCACACATTTGGTGTCAGAAGTGTTGATACAGGAGAGTTAGCATATCCCTAAGGCAGGGAGGTCCCTGGTGGAATAAACAAAGACAGTCGTATCCTAAAACTTCAGGTTTTGAAATCACTCCTTCGCTCCAGGACATAATGAAACAAGGCCTTGAGGTTAATCATAAAATTCATTTTGGCCTGACAAATGGAGCAGATCTGATAGATAAAGAGTGGGTTTATTTGCTAGTTCCTTTAGGATGAGCAAGCAGAACAAACCTGGTAGACATATTTCATTAGAAAGCGCCAGTTCACTTCTCCAAAAAGCTCCCCTTCCCCAAGCAGACAAGGGAAGGTATGAAAGTAAGAGCTTTTGCCTCAGTCATGGAGCACCCCCATTCGGGACCCCCTCCCGCTTGGGAGCTGCAACCTCTTCTCCTGCCTCTAATAAACGATCCTCTTTTTAAAACTTTTTGCCTCTCCCTGGATCATGTTTCCATTCTTCGGCTTCACAAGACACGATCCCGGCCCACACTCAGAAACTGCTAGCAGATCCAACATCACCTACATCAGTGTTTTGAGTAAAAACAATTCAGATAATCTAAAGTGCTATTTTTATATTGAAGTTGAATGCATCAATAGTATTAATGGTGAAAAATAAAACATATTTAGTTATTTAAACATTTGCATTTCTTGTAGGTGAGATGATGAAATATATATAGGAAATTTCTGCATCTTATGCTTATAGATAAAATACTTCCACCAAGAATACTCAGGTGGGGAACTTGATTTAGTACCATACACAGCAGCAAACTAATAGAAACTGTCTTTAGACCATTGATAAAGCACTGTCCCCAAATTAAGCCTTCCTGTAAACATTACTCAGTAAAGCCAAAAAACTGAACACAGACTGTAATAGTGACATCTGCTGGATACCTGATAATGCTACAAAGACAAATGAGCATTTAAAGTGGGCTCCTAAACTGGGCTCCTATTATAGATATTGTTCTTCAAACTTCTAACTCAAAGGCAGGATGTCATGTTTCTGACGTCAAGAATCACTGTTTTAATCACACAACTTAAGAGTGGCTAAGCAGAACACCGACCAAATGAGTTTTCTGAGACTAGCCTGGATTTAACATGACAGCCCCTCATTACCTTGATCAATACAATGTGACTCTTTCAGAATGCAACCAGCGAGCAACGTCCCAGGGAGGCAGACACAGAGAGTAAAACAGACAGCAGTGTTTTCTGGATCTGTTATTTCTATACCCAGTTATCTCAAGAGATTATCTAAAACTCTTAGTACATTCAGAAAAAAAAGTATTTCCTCTAATCAAAACACACACACAGAGGTACACACATACACACACACACACACACACGTAGCACAGTACAAGCCAAGAAACCTCCCAAAATAAGGCTTCCAGGCATTTCACCACTGAGGTGATCATCCCCAAAGGAATGGTAGTTTTCACCCCGTTGCTCCTCTGGCAATATCCTCTTCACCACAATGCTCAGATATTTCCTCTTTTAAAGAGGAAAACTACCTATGACCTTCAGCAAAAACTTTGGTGTTCGCTATGTGAATGATTGAGATTAATGGCAGGTTGGGTCTCCTTCCTCAGAGATGGGAAATTAAGAAGGGGTATCTAGGTTCACCTCATTAAGGAGGTATTAGCCTTAGGGAGCTCCCTATGCTACATTTCCAGGCTATTCCACTTGACTCCTTTAGTCCTACTCTTGGGGTGGTTAGTTCTTCCTTTCTGGCCTAGGAACCTACATCCACTCCTGTGTTCAGGTCAAAACATCACCCATATACAGTCATGGTAGAGTTCGATCAGTAGTATGTCCATCTGTAGGATTACTCCTTTCTCCCCAATACTTCTTAATCAGATGTCTCTTCTCTTCTCCCCACAGCCAGCCCGGGGAGGGTTTTTCACCTTCCTCTCCTGGCGCATTTTCTCTTACCCCATTTCCAGCTATGGAGCCTTTCCTGGCAACCCTGCCTTTCTTATAGAATCTTGCTATGCTGCTCTACCTTTTTATTTCTTACCAGTTTCAAACTTTCTAAGTGATAAAATTGAATCACCTCACTCAGGACAGAATTTTATCAAGAAGACAAATGACTCTTTCAGCTGGGTTTCCCAATTCAATGTTGATGAGTATAAATTCAGTTTCATCACCAAGCAGCAAAAGTGGGGAAAACAGTATTTCTCCATAAAGCCCCATGCAGGATGTATGCTCTTTGTTTCTCTCTCTCTTCTCTCTCTCTCAGAAGACACTCCTTTCACTGATGTACTAAATATTTTCTCAGTAAAGTTGAGGCTAAGTGAAAAGTTGAGAACTTTGGTTTTCCTCTGTTAGATGGAAGCCAATTTAAGGAAATCGCCCCAGTCTTGTCCACAGGCATCTCATGGTAGTTGTTTCTCTGGTGCCTCCGTAGAGATGTATTTGCCCTTCTGTCTCTCTTTACCTTGTTTCTTTTTTATAAGTCTAGTTTTTCAACAATTCTGCCCTAAGCACTGCAATAGACTCGGCTGAAGGGACTTCTCCCTTACAGGCTCTATTCCAATGCCTTTACTAAGTTCCATTTTCATAGGCTCACAATATTTGTATCTTAAAAGTCAATGGTTGGTCTTAAAAAAAGTTTTTCGGTATCTCAATTATACATCAATAAAGTGGTTTTAAAATGTCAATGGTGAGTCCTATTGTCTGTCATTAAGACACTGGAAATCCTCAAGACCCCCAATTTACATTTTACCATATTACCCTCAGTCTTTCTTTAGCAGTACTCTCCCAATTCATAATCAATTTCAAAGAAGAAAAAAATATTGCCCTAATATCAAAACGTTCTACCTAACTTCTTTATCAAGGGATCTGCAGTCAATGTCCAATCTTGACCACCACATAGATAATCTGACCAAAAAGCTTTCATGTAGTATTAAGTATAAACACACCTAAAACTCTATTTAATATGTTACCGTGTTTCCCTGAAAATAAGACGTAGCTGGACAATCAGCTCTAATGCGTTTTTTTGGAGCAAAAATTAATATAAGATCCGGTCTTATTTTACTATAATATAAGACCCGGTCTTATAAAATATAAGACCGGGTCTTATATTAATTTTTGCTCCAAAAGATGCATTAGAGCTAATTGTCTAGTTAGGTCTTATTTTCAGAGAAACAGGGTATGATAATCCATATACCAGCAAGACAAGCATAATAGTGAACAAAAATAGTATGGTTTGACTCCAAAATAGGAGTTGAAAAGTACCGATCTTCATAATAAGGCTTTACCTGTAACCCCCTCCAGCCCATAAAAGAAACCGTTATTGTTATTGGAAGAATCCTTCTATGAGGGAAGTTTCTTTACAATAAACTCAGGGTCAAGTGTTCTTTCAGATACGTTTGGCTTGTGTCCCAAAATTAAAATTCATGATCCTGAGTCCCCGCTAAGGTTTGCTACTCATAATTTTGCTGTAAGGATTTGGGAAAAAACAGAAGGGATTCCTGCAGGGAGCTAGTGACATTATAAGAAAGGACAGGGACCATAATTTTATTAAATTGACCAGTTCATTTAAACTAGAAATGTCCCTCAGAACAACTTAAGAAAATGTCCTGTTATACCAGCTATTTGGTGACATTCAAGTGACTCTTTCTGAATTTAGTCAAACTACTATGAATTTACAAACACAGAGTCAACTGAATTAATTCAGCAAAACACATTGTCTATAAGAGATATAGACAAAGATACAATCAAAGAATTTAGGGTCAGAGAGAGAAGATCCAGTCTCTTCCTTCCATTTCCAAGGTTACTAACTGATATAAGTTAATTTCCAGTACAAATTAATATGGGACATGGTGAACATACACACATATACATATAATTACATTCTGGTTATTCATCTAGCCCAGCCACAAATTAAGAATGTTTATCACCTTTTACATTTCTTTCTTTCAATATTATTCATGTAGTCATTCACTCATTTCTACTGTATTTTTCCCCCACAGCGATTAGGGTGGCTTACTTCAAGAATATATAGTATATTTAATTTACTTTGTTTATAACTTCATCTTAAAACAGCATCGGTTTTATCATCAATTGCAGTGCATTTCTGTTATTAGCACTATTATATACTTTCATTTAGAGCTAGGACCAATTTCTTCACAGTATTCTATAATCATCACTGTACTCATTGAAAGCAAAATATTATTAACCCTATGGCTGACTTCTCTACTATTCCTCTGCCCTTTTAAGGAACTATTCCCCTAAACACTTTGGCATGACCCAGATGACTTTAAATGGCTCTAACTGCTATCTCTACCATGCATTTTAATAACAACCAGCTCTATAAATTAATAACTATAAAGGTCCTTTGATAATGCTGGAACCTGTTTAACTGTTCTCCTTTAAGGAGCAAAGAGAAATATATTTCTATTTTTATCTGACCTTTGGGATTTTCCACTGTCTGTCAGTTTAAAGTCTGTAGGAGGCCAACAGAGGAAATTAACAGCTAGCTAGAAAGAAGAAAGGTATTATTATTACGACTAAAAGCAACCATACTAGAGAGAGAAGGGTTGGCCAAACTCATTAGACTACAGAAGTAATCTTTTATCCAGAGTAGCTGTCCCAGGGTAGCTCAAGTGTCTTGTAATTTAATCCCTTAAGATTTAACACTCTCACCTACCTCCTAATCATTCACCTCCTTTGCTGGAAAAGCAAAAGAATCTGTATATTTTGCAAAATTGATGGCATGAAGCCCAGAAACTATGACATAAATGTGTCACAGAATAATATTTGAGAGCTTAGGGTTATAAATATTTTCTGTCACCCCTGGCATGTATTTAATAGAGACAGCCTGTATCTAGTATGATAAGGATAGTACAGTACTTAGAGCTATATAGTTAATAATGTGCAACTGTGTATATGGAGAAGGAAGTGACTGCAAGAAAGTTGAAAAGATTTCATTTGTCTTGGTGCTCAAAGAACTACTTGCATAAATATATTTCTATGGCTTAGGTGTAACCTATGTATTCCTGCACTCCTATTACATAATTCACTTTAATGGTTGGAGCAATTCCAACTCAGAAAACGGCAAGTATTATTTTGGTGTTTGTTATCACAGCTGTAGTGAATTAATGACAATGACAATTCATAGACACATGGCGCTTAAATAGTACTTCTGCTTGAATGTTCACCAGCACATCCTGTTAAAATGCAGATTCTGAGTCAGCTGTTCTTGGCTGGACAGGAGAGTATGCATTTCTTACAAGCGCTCAGGTGATGATAATGTTTCTGGTCCGTGGGTCACACTTTGAGTAGCGAGATCTTATAAGGTGACCAGGGTGGCATTTGAAAAGCAAGTATCCTGTCCCAAGTTAGAACATTCATGTTTTCGCTCACTCTGATCCAAGAATATTAACACTTGAGTTTTTTCTCTCCTGACAATCACTTACCTTGTTAGTGAACCCTATAATCCTGAAACAATGCTGAATTGCTTCAAATTGTCTTCTGTAAGACTCATTGGAAGTTATGTCATGCATCACCCTTCCAGTGTCATCAGCTATGTACCTAAATGGAGTATGACAAACAGAATTAGTGTTGACTTGGCATCACACCTCAAACACCAGGGCACCACCGGGCTCCTTCTTTGCAAGGGCATTCCCTTGTGTTCCACTGCTGTGGAATAATGGTGCACATTGCTGAGGAGAATGGCTGCAGTGGAGTTTAGAACTTTCTAGAAAATGCAAATAGTGACATGTCGTCCTTGCCATCTCATCCTTTCAGCTAAAGAGATTATGAGTGCCCAGTTAGGAAAACAGCTCTATTTATTTCAGCTAAAATCCCCAACACTTACCTAGGAGGTTTTTCTTCAGGAAGTCTGAACTCAGAAAGTTTCTTTTGTTGATAAAGACCAGCATAAATATAGTAAAATATGTGAAAATTTTTCTCTCCCCTGAAAAAAAAAAGGGAGAGGGGGTACGTTATTAAAAACATATTATGGGCTTCCACACTCCAAGTAATTTATACCATTTCCTATCTGTGCAATATATAGTTCTGTAGCAAAGTTGAATTTTCAGGCAACTAAATATGCTACATCCCAATTACAGAATAGTAATAGTCATAGGATTAGTACAGTAATTGTCACAATGTCACATTATTAAACACACTTATGTTTACTCTACATAAAAGGTTTTAGAGAATGGAACATGTACAGGTAATAGCTCAGGTTACACATGTTCAGAGATCTTTCTATTTCAGCCCAAATGACTATGCATCTGTGCCATATGCTTTCTGTTCACAGCCCATGTTGCTTCAGAGACAGTAATATACGAGCAGCTTAGAGAGATCAGCAAAACTCCCTCCTTTACTGAAGCCCCAGACAGGAAGCAGCTCACCAGTTGTATAGCAAATTAGGGAGTAAAATTAGTCCTGAACTGAGGTCTCCACTCTCTCAAACTTGTATTCTTTCAAAATGGCGTGCATCGGTCCCCTTGTCTCCTGCTGCCCACCTCTTTCAGGGTCCTTTCAGATAGGTGCTACCTCTAAGTGTGGTCTATGGACTGTTGCCAGCTTATGACAGGATAAGGAACTGGAAAGTACATGTCTAGACATCTGATAGCAAGTGACAATGCCATGACATCTAAGAGTATGGTAAGTTCTCTGATAATTCATTGCAATTATGATTTATGAAGGTATTAGTGAACTAAATGTTTTTTAAAAACTAGTTTGTCAGCGAAGAGTTTGAAAAGTCCTGCTCTAGATCCCTTTCTTTCCTCTAGAGGACAGTCTCTTCTGTTGATGCCCCAGAAATTTGGTATATCCTCACCTTGGCCAACTTAGCTCTATGGAAAGAAATCTTTTCTTCCTTCTCCTGTGCCTATTTATGACATGGTTCCCACTCTTTTCTTCAGCCTCTCCTGGATATCCTAGTCTTCCTGGGGTTGTTTATCCTGTCAAAGCTCTTCTCGTGCATTCTTGTTTCTGCCCTGTATTCTAGATGCTTCTACTTGCCATTTCACACTCATTTGTTCACTCAACTTACAAATTTATTGAGTGCCAATCATGGCAAGCACTGCACCAGGTGCAAGGGCTATAGGACTCAAAGGCTTCATGCTCCCTGGAGCTTCCCTTCCAGAGATGGAGTTAGATAAATTAACCAGGATTCTTGTGATGAGGACTTTGAAAGAAACAAACAAGGGGCTGAGATGAAGAATAACATTGGGGGATAAGGGTTACTTGTGTCAAGTCAGAGGAAGAACTCTCCAAGGAAGTAACACTTAAGTCAAACTTTGAAGCATGAGAAGGGGTCTGGAAGCAACTACAGAGAAAAGGGGAAAAGCATTCCAAAAAGAGGGAGCAGCATATACACAGTGGTTCTAAATGTGATACCCACGCAGAACCAAACAAATTCTAGTGAGAAGGGGGTGGGCAGGTAGGCAGGGCCAGCTCTCAGAAGGACTTGTTAGGTTATAATATGGATTTTGTTGATTAAGCAATTAGAATTCTTTGAAGTGTTTTAAACTGGAGCCAGGGTGCACAGTTAAGTGTGTGGCATGATTTGTGTTGAGAAAAGTACACTCTAGCTGCAGGATAAAGACTAGATTATAAGAAGCCAAGATGGATGCAGGGAGACTAATTAGGAGGTCTAGATGAAAAATCAAGTGGTTTGGACAGGCTAATGACAGTGTTGATAGAGAACAAGAGTAAACTTAAACATATATTTTGCAGGAACAATTAAAAGAACATCCTCATAGAATAAATGAGGGTGGGGAGAAAAAGGGACCTGGAATCTGCCTCCCAGGTTTCTAACTTGTGGCACCATTCACTGAGACAGGAAAACCTGTATAGGGCTTTATGAGCTGGTATACCTAATATGAATGTCACTTATTCTTTAACCTCTGGTAAATATGCAGGCTTTGGCTCACCTTTCTTAGTCTTATCTTTCTACAGTTTTTTGTTTTGTTGTTTTGTTTTGTTTTGTTTCCTGGCAGATAACTCTAGTTCTCAAGTCCTCCGTGCTTTGCCTATTGACATCCATTCCTAGCATAATTGCAACTCGATTTTCATCTTTGTACCTATCAGGATTGGCTTGGTTTTGTTGCAGTAACAAACATCCCAAGACCTCAGTGGCTAAACTTAACAAAGATTTACTTCTTGCTCAGAGTACATCCATTGAGAGCCCGTGGGGCGGGGGGTGGGGGGGGCAGGACAGGGGAAGGGGTGGGGGAGTGCGCTGTGCTCATGGTAGTCACTCATGGAGCATCCACCTCTTGCACTTGGCCAGGGCTCTGGAGGGTCTTTCCTTTAAATGCTCACTTGCCAGAACTGGTCATATGACCACATACAGCCACAGGGTACTAAAAAGGGGAAACCTACTATGAGCCCAGAAGAGGACAGAGCCAGAAAGTTCAGGTGAATACAACCTGCAAAAGACCCATCTTCTCCTCATTCAATGTCTTCAGTCTATTAGTGCTATCATATTGACTAAATTTAATAATAATAATTAGATACTTATTATGTTTCAGATTTACATTTGATATATCATATACATCTCATTTAATTCTCATCACAGCCCTGTGAGGTCAGCTTTAGTGTGCCCCTTTTGCACATGAGGAAAGTAAGGTAAAAGGATATTTACATGAATAAACACTCAATAAGTGACAAAGCTATGATTGGAATTCTCCTCAATTATCTATATAAAAGACCACTTCACATTTGAACACAGAAAACTGCAGCTTCCAATCTGTCAGAGGTAGCTCCCTAAACTTTAAAATCACCCTAATTTGGGGAGAAAGAACTGAGGGACCTCATACAAATTAATCAAGAGGCCACAGGGACGCTAAAACGACTCTCACTCTATCCTTTTGTTCATTTGCTTAATTTTCTTCATGTCAGTCCCTGTTTTGTGAGAAAACGGCAAGTGCATGATAGAAGAAGATGCCCGGGGTCTTCGCCCACAACAAGCCCTGTGGATCCTTCCTTGCCCAATATCCCTCGGGTTCGTCTACGCCTGTCCATCTCCGTCCCCACTGTTACAACCTTGGCCAATAATCTCTCACATGCATTTGGCAACAGCATCCTAACAGTCTCAACACAGTACTGATCCTCCAGTCCACTCACCCCACGGAAACCAGAACAATCATTTCCAAATGCCAAGTTGGGTTTTGTGACTTCCCTTCTTGAAAATGTAAAATGGCTGCTTATTGCCTTTAGAATAAGGGTCAGAAGAATAACAGCCTTTACAATAAGGTTCTTCTGCCCGGTTCCAGAGCCCTGCATGGTCTGCTCTCAGTCTTATCTGTGCCCCTCGCCCTCCCCACTCCTTCCCCACCTGTTGGCTAACTAATTCCTAGTGATCCTCAGGTCTCAGACTAAATGTCTCACACTCAGGGATCCCCTTTCTTCCTGGACTAGGTTAGGTGCCCTTCCTTCTTCTGTTTTACCTTCACAGCACCTTACATTGCTTCCTGGTACTTATCACAATTGTTCTGCTTTCAAGTTTGTTTGTTAGTTTAATGTCTGTGACCTTCCCCCAGTCCTCCCCCAGCCCCCATCCACTCTAAGCTCCATGAATACTGAGACCTTGTCAATTCTGTTTACTCTTGCAACCTCAAAAGGGAACACAGTACTCGCATACAGTAAGAATTCCATACATAATTGCTGAATAATGCATGAATGGAGCTATGTTTCTGAAGAAGTCTGGTGTACAGCAATAGCAATAATAATAGGAATAGTGACTAACTCTCTGATAACATGTACCATACCAGGCACCTTTTAAAGGAATTTTGTATAAATAAACTCATCAATCCTCACAGCAAACCCATGAGGTAGGCTCTAGTAGCATCTCCATTTCACAGATGAGGCACAGAGAGGTTAAGTGACATACCCACGGTCATACAGTAAATATCAGAGCCAACACTTGAACCCAGAGCAGCCCATGTTATTGATCACTATTGTCATACTGTTCTTAAAACAAAACATTTTTTTTCCTCTCTCTAGTCCAGGGGAAAAAATTAACATGTAGAATATTCTCAGTGCTTTTGTAAAAGACAAGTTCAATTTTAAGGGACTTAATGGTTTTTTCTTTTTTTTTTTGGTTTTTTTTAAAGTATCTGCAATGTTGTTAAATTCTACCTGGTATAATAACCAACTCAGGAGAAATGAGCATACACATCCCAAAGTACTTCCACCCCAGCTCTTTGTTCTCTGCTTGTAAACATCTTTTAGGTTACAAGTCAAACTTATCCTTTACTTAAATAATTCCCTGTTTCTGGGGAAATGGGGGGTAGAGGGAGGGGGAGTCATCCTAGTTATCAGGATGCTGAAAACAAGAGTGAAAATGGAGAAATTAAAATTCCCAAAGCCTCCTGGTCTATTCTGCAGAGCAAAACCAGAGTGATAAAATAGGTACCTACACTGCCTGTTTTATAACTCTGGACTTTTCAAGGAGATATTCAGAGATTCTTGCCCCCATCACAGCTCCGGTTGGTGTAAACATCATCTCCAGATACTTTCCAAAACGGCTGGAATTGTCATTGATGGCAGTGCATGCATTTCCAAAGGCTTCCACCAGGGAGTTGACCTGCAGAATCTTCTCTCTCAAGGTCTGATTACTGGCCTGTGCCGAACACAAAACAGTTACAAGAAGCCTCCAGAAACATTAATCTAGCAAATTTGCCAGGCACCCCTCCCTGCCTACAGAATTCACATTATCCTTTTGGGATGAACTCCATTTGGGGAAATTAGCATTAACCACCAGTATTATTTTCTCAAATAAGCAACTCCTCAGAGCACAGGCATCAGATGAGGCTGGATTAGGTCATCAGTTTTTATGTCCACCCACATTTCACTTAAAATCCTTGACAGATGAAATGCCGAAACAATTTAGAAAGAATTTTAAGTAAAGAGATCCCATAACTTTTCTTAGTCATCCATTATAATATTCATAAGCCTCATCTGTAAAAAATGTTCCTTAAGTTCTTTCTTAGTCTCATAATACACTGATTCTGAGTATGCATAAGTAACTGGTAGACCATTTTTAAAATCATTCCTTCAATGTCCACTTCACCGAGCTGAAAATTTTCATTTCTCTCAACTTTTGCTCAAAGATTTCTATTTTGCAATTCTTTAATCACCTTGGTGGCTCTCCTTGACGCTATTCCAAATGTTTAACCATTTTTACTACTCAATGGCTAAATGTTTCTATTACATTAAAAGCGTAAAAGATTAATTACCAATAATCTAGTAAATTCGTGCTGGCATTATTTTCCTCACCACATGAAAGAAAGATGGAATGCTGTCAGGAGGCAAGCATAATACAGATGGAATGTTTTTATGTAAGCCCTAAAAAACTCCAATACTTCCATCATCTGTAAAATATGCAACTACTCTGCAGAAACTTCTAGCCACAATACATCAATACATAAAGCAAGAGTCAATACCTTTGCTAAGAAAGTCAAATGCTGAACAATCAGGTGGGCACTTTCTGTCTTCCCAGAGCCACTTTCTCCGCTGATGACAATGCACTGACAGAGAAAATGGAGTGTCGGTGAAGAATTCATAGCACAGTAAACACCCTGTGTGTTCAGCTATGGTTTTCATATAACATCCACCACTATACACCTTAATTTTTCACTCAGCAACATATCTTAGGAATTTTCCTTTTCAGTACATTGAGAGCTTCTCCAGCCTTTTCATAGCTGCCTGTTGTTCCACTGCGTAGACGAACTGTTGAGTTTTTTACCTTTTGTTGTTGTAAACACTATTACAATGAATAACTCTATACATAGGTCATTGTATTTATATGTAGGTTCATTTGTTGAATAAATTCCTAGAACTGGGGTTGTTGCAGCAAAAGGTAAATACATTTGTATATTTGGTAGATAGTACCAAACTGCTTTCCTAAGGACTGTAGCAATGTATGAAAATGTCTGTTCTCCTATAGCTTCACCAAACAGAGTATGTCGGACTTTTGCCAATCTGATAGGCAAAAAACGATAGCTCAATGTAGTTGTAATTTGCATTTTTTAAAATTGTGAGTGAGGTTAAGCATCTTTTCATATGTTTATGGTCATATTTTCTGTTTCTGTGACCAGTCTACTTCCTTTGCCTAATTTTTTTTTGTTTTTTTTTTTGTATTTTTGATCTTTTTTTATCATTTGTTTCTAGGAGCTCTTATGTATAAAGATTAGTGGTTACAGTAAAATAAAACAAACATATTTAGTCTTTGTCTCTGGTTCCTGGCACAGATCTCCTAAAACCCTCAGAATTTCCTGAATGATAGGAGTTAACAGAAACCTCTTTTGTTATTCGCAGACAAGTCCCTTTCAGCCAAACCTAACGGCTGACCAAGTGGTTCAAGGTGGGGCCCAGATATTTTCAGGAAGGGGGCTGGTCACCGGAAAGACCAAACACATGATTAGAGGTTGGGAACTTTCAGCCCCACCATCCCAATTTCTGAAGAGGAGAGAGGGACTAGGGACTGATTGAGTCATAAAAACTCTTGAACAACAAGATTCAGAGAGCTTCCATTGTGAACATGTTGAGGTGCTGGGGGAGGGCCGTACCCAGAGAAGGCATGGAAGCTCTGTACCACCTGTCTTCCTTGTATCTTGCCCTCTGCTTCTTTTTCATTTGGTTGTTCCTGAATTGTATCTTTTATAACAAACCAGTAAATATGAGTAAAGTGTTTTCCTGCGTTTTGTAAATTGTTCTAGTGAATTATCAAACCTGAAGGAGGTGTGGCAATCCCTGAATTTGTAGTCAGCCAGGCAAAGGGTGGGTAATCAGGGCATCCCATTCACAGCTGGCATCTGAAGTGGGGACAGCCTTGGGGGACTGAGCCCTGAACCTGTGAAGTCTGTGTTCACTCAGAATTGAATGAGACTGAATTTTTGGACATCCAGTTGGTGGTGAAGAATGGGAGAATTGGTTGGTGTTGGAAAAGACAGACCACTTGCAGTCAGAAGTGGTATCAGAAAAAAGACAACATGTTAGGGCAACTTCTAAATTGAGAAACATATATCTCTCTCCATTTGCTTGTTCTCTATGAGATCTATGGATACTTTACAAGCATCTGGGAAAGGCAAGAATTTGGAGAAGCCAAGTTTCTAACCTACAGTGAATCCATTTACTTCATTTTGTAACTTGCACTGTTGTAATTTCAACTATTCCTCAACAAACCCAAAGCAGGGGCTTCACAGACCTCAGGAAACATACATATAATAATTCTCTCATAAAATTTCCTCACCAAGTCACACTATTTCCATTTTAAACAGAATAAAGACACAAAGGAAAACATACGTATTGAAAGTAAAAGAAGAGTCAAATGTTGGATATATCACCACCGTGAATTGGAGATCCAGAAAGTTAAAACAGAATGGGTTAGCTTTGTGTTTGACTAGCACTGAGGATAAGATTTGTTCAGTCTTTACCCAATCTATCACAATTTCTCAGCAGCTGAACAGGGTGGTGAATGACCACTGTCAACTGAGGAGCAGTATTTCATGTAAAAAGGACTGGACCATGAAAATTTTGAGACCTTAATAGAAAGGAATTTAATTTGTCATTCTAGCTACTATTTTTATTACAACCATTGCCATGTAATCAGGTTTGTGTTCGCTCTATTTCTCATATTCATATTAGAAACATCCTCGTTACATTTTATCAGGGAAAATGAGTGATCTTGATGGGAAAGTTTCACATTTCTTGAAAAGAGTTTTATGTTCTCCTGCTACTCTGGCTTTATCACTCTTCCTTTTCCACTGGGCTACTATTTCTTTTCCTATTTCCTTGAATCAGCACCAGCAACCAGAATGGCAGGTTTTCAGGAAGACTTCAGAGCTTCAGAGGAAGACAGAACACACGCTACTGTGTGACTTGGGAGAAAAGGAAGGTGGGTTCTTACCTGGTCTTTGCTAAAAGTAACCATGCATTGGTAGGCAGCATCTGCTGACGCAAATATGTGGGGAGGATTTGAGGCGCGTTTTACCCCATGATAAAGTCTGGAAAACTAAAGGAAAAAACAATTAATTTAAAGGACCCTTCTAAATGCTCCACTGGATCTCCTACTGCTTCAGTACCTATTGTCCATGAAACCAAGGCTTTGTCACTTGGGAGAACTGTAGTATCAGGAAGGCTGTAGAGCACAGGCTCTGGAATGTACAGTCCTGAGTTCAAATCCCAGTTCCTCACTTACTGGCTTCATGAACTCGTGCAAGGGAGTGAACTTCACTATGTTGTCTCCTCATGTGTCAAATAGGCTTAATAATAAACAGCACTTGTTTTACAGGGTTGTGAGAGGTAAACGAGGTAACTCAGTGCCTGGCATGTAGTAAGCACTAAATGGATGTTAGTTATCTTTGTTACATCTTGCTTTAAAAAATTATCTCCCAAATGTAAGAATTCCATCTATGTTGCATATTATCTGCAGTTTCGGGTATATAACTCTCAGGTGACTTAATTTTATTCTCACTTTTTCCTTCTTTTCATTTTCCCTTGTGATTTTTAATTTCCTATTAAGAAGCAACATGCTCTTAAAGCATCTTACCTGTGGAGAGTATATGCTCAGATTCTGGAAGGGGTTCAAGGCAATTAAGATGTCTCCAACATATGTGTAAATCAGCAAGTCCACATAACGCTTCTGCAACTGATGAATAATTGTATCCTAAGAACAGGATAAATGGTATTGAGAATATGTATTATTTCCAATGAAGGGAGGGGTTCTAAACAAACAAATAAAAAACACCAAACTTATTCTTACAAGACTATTTCCCTCTAAAAGATACAAGTAGTCAATTTAAATCATAGAGTGACCTTAATAATCTTAAATGCAGATATTTGCCTTGAAAGAAGAAAAAAATGGGAATATGATGAAAGAATTAGGCCCACTTGGGACTTGCTAAAAGACACTGACTATCCAGCACAGGTTTTATCTGTTATTATGAAAAACTTATCTCAACCAATGAAAATGTTCTATTAGAATTTGATTTAGTAGGTCATAGCTATTGATAAAATACAGACAAAAATAGTAACTTCATTTCTCAAATCGTTGCACTTAAAATTTATGTGGTGAGAATATAGAACTGGACACTTTTATATTATACTTTAGTGATTCATGCATTTCAGTTAAGGGTTCCCAGAGTTAGAATCAGGAGAAGTAGGTCCAGTGCAATTAACAGCTCTATTAAACATGCATTTTTAAAAATGAGGATTATCACAGTTTTCAAATTTAGAATTCAAGCTATATTAATTTCGCTATTTCCCTAAATGAAGCTGCTCTTTATGAAGAACAAACAACTATCTTAATTTAAGGGTTGGGGTTAAGTTGCACTTTTCTTTAAAGAGGAAATAATTTTAACCTGATACACTTTTTCCTTCTTTTTTCCTTCTATAATGTGAAGGGCTTTATTGGAAAAACCTAAATCCTTTCTCTTTATCATTTAGGACATTTGGGGGAATATAAAAGAACACAACACAGGATGTCACAGCAACCAAATGCTCTCTGAGCTTCAGCAAGGCTATACAAATTTTCAAGTGATTTAGGAGAATATGGTCTACAACAGAAAGGTCAGACCATTCACATGAAACAAATGTCATCAGTGAGAACTGTCTACCAAAAATTTAGTACCTCGTCCAGAACTTCTAGATTGACCAAATCATCCTCCAGGCAGTATTTTTCAGCATCTTCCACATGATAGGGTCTTCTGGTATGCATCCTTTCACGTCTAGAAGTTTATCCAGAAAATATTAGCACTAAGACAGTAAATAATGTAGCAGAAAGTAGGCAATGAGAATGACTCATGCAGTCTTATCACATGACATGTTCAGAGACTTCAGAGTAAGGGACAGGGAGAGCAAGTCTAGTTCAGTTCCCTAAGCTCTTTCCCTGTCACTGCAGGGCTCCCAGAGATAAGGTGAGTTCTAGAGTTCAAGCCTTTTCTCCTATCACAGTAGGAAGCATTACCAAATGGGTGCATCTAATGCTTTTATATGCGTATGCTTTTTTTAAATGCCAATCACAGCACTTCCACACATTCTGTTCAGTGTCAGGCAAATAGTTCTCACTGGGTACTTAACTTGAAGTCCCCTCATGCTATCCACCAGTACCACCCCCAGCTTTCTGAGAAATTTTTAAAACTACAGAAAACTTCAGAGAATAATAAAGCAAATACGACTAAATCAATAAATGCAACATTTTACCTTATTTGTTTATTTGAAATCTCTTTGTGACCCATGTTCCGTCCCACTTCCCTTTCCTGACAAACCACTATTTGGTGGGTATCTCTCCAGTCTATTTTTAAATAGTAATCATGCACATATGAGGTCTGACAATTAAGTTTGCAAATTCATCCTAGAAAAAGTGCTACATACTTCACTATGGTCACCTTCGAAGTACTCCCCTCGGGAAGCTATGCACCGATGCCAGTACATAGTCCACCCTTCAAAGCAATTTGGAACTCTTTTTCTGGAATGGCCATCAGAGCTGTTGTCATATTACCCTTGATGTCCTGAATGTCATCAAAATGTTTTCCTTTCAACATTTCCTTTATCTCTGGGTAAAGAAAGAAGTCATTGGGGGCCAGATCAGATGAGTTGGGAGGGTGTTCCAATACAGTTATTTGTTTACTGGCTAAAAACTTCCTCACAGACAGTGCTGTGTGAGCTGGTGCATTGTCGTGATGCAAGAGCCATGAATTGTTGGCAAAAAGTTCAGGTTCAGTTTTCGTCTAACTTTTTCATGCAGCATTTTCAGCACTTCCAAATAGTAAATTTGGTTAACTGTTTGTCCAGTTGGTACAAATTCATAATGAATAATCCCTCTGATATCAAAAATGGTTAGCAATATCGTTTTGACTCTTGATTTGGACTGATGGAACTTTTTGGTCGTGGAGAATTGGCTGACTTCCATTGTGCACTTTGACACTTTGTTTCAGGGTCATATTAGTACACTAATGCTTCATCACCAGTGATAACACAGCCCAAAACATCGTCTTGCCTCTCCAAAAGGTCTGTGTAAACTTTGACTCTCTTCTGCTTTTGTTCATCGGTGAGCTCCTTCAGGACCATTTTTGCACACACCTTTTTCATGCCAAGATTTTCAGTTCAGTTTTTCCTAACTGTTTCTCTATCAATGTTTACTTGGTCTGTTATGCTTCTCACAGTCAGCTGACAATTTTGACACACAATTCAAAGAACTTTTGCAATGTTTTCATCAGTTCTGCTCGTTACTGACCTCTCTTTATCAGTGACGTGCTTTCTCCCCTCAGAAAAACGTTTAATCCATTTGTACACAGCCATTTTCTTTCATGGCATTATCCCCATAAACTTGGACTAATATGTCCCTGACTTCATGTCCACTCTTGCCAAGTTTAACAAGAAGTTTAATGTTTGTTCGTTGCTCTAATTCAAGCTCAGACATTCTTGCGACAGCACACAAAAACACACGACAATAATGAACGCCATTCAGCAAGACACCACCACATGTTGACATGAACACAGCTGTGAGACACTGATAGACCAAGGTTATGAACCCTTACCAAGCTATTTGTACAGTGCTGCCAATGTAAGTGCATGGTGGCAAGTTCGCGAACTTAATAGACCTCATATATGTAACCATGAACAATATACAGGTTCTGTATGTTTAATTATAAAAATGATATCATACAGGTTTCTTCTGAAAACCTGCCTTTTTCCATTCAACATTATTATTTCCTCTCTCTCTCTCTCTCTCTGTCTCTCTCTCTATATATACACATATATATATATATATATACACACACATATATATAGATATTAACAGATATAGATCTATATATGTCAGTATTTCAAGTATTTCAGTCACTCACTTTAATTACTCAGTAATATTACATCACATAAATATGTGCCAATTTATTTACCTAGCCCTATGTTGGTCAACATTTAAGCTGAGAAGTGTCATTTTTTTTGCTATTAGAAACAAATAGCAAACAAATCTTCATGTGCATCCCCTTGTGTACATATGTGAGATTTTCTCTTGGGGGGTGTTGTTCACTAGGCATTTAAAAAAAACTTGGTTGGTAATCAATACCAGTCCCCTTTGGGATACTGAAATATAGATCTTAAAAGTATAACATTAATTCAAGGTCAAAGTAGGCCTTCTCACAACTCCCTTCATAAACTTATCTCTATGCAACGAGGTATAGGGAAAGCACTGGCCTAGAAGTTAAGCGCTCTGGGTCTCAGTTTCAGGCTTGTAAGTAATGTGATATGGGCCACTCAACAAATCCCTTAACAGTCAGCATGTCAGTTTTCTTCATATATAAAAAGAATCGCTCATGACTGGTCTATCTATCTTACAAGTGGCTGTGAGAGCAAGTGTAGTCATAGACATAAAAATGCAAAAGGGTTGAAAAAATGTGCCAAGTACTAGTCTTACATCCTTGTCAAAATTTAGAATCAACCATTTGCACAACTCCAAACATTACTCAGAATAACATTAACTAAACAAAACCACATGTGAAGTGTCCTCCCAGGTGCTATAAATTCATCATCAGAGAAGTATCATTGCATGGATCTTCCCTATCACCTTCTAGACCCACCATCACCATAGCTTTAAAGGATACAGATCTATCTTGCCAGGTCCCAGAAGCTGGCTTTACTAAACATTTTGCTGTAAGTGCCATGTAGGAGTCGTGACATCCTGATGTACATTCTATCCCTCGCTACACACATTTCACAAAAGTAGGTAAAAAGAAAGAATCAAACTCAATGGCTCTACATATAGCACAATGGCAATGGGCAATGAAAACATTGACTTTTTTCTTAATGTCTGTTACTGTAAATGTTATTTCTCAATTCTCATCACTGGTAGATTTGAAGAAGGGGTATTTGAAGCATGGTATTAGTCATCTCCAGTGCTAGAATCAGTTTGGCTGCTAATTCATATAAAGGTCCAAAGTAGATGAAGCTTAACTTTACTTAATGAAATCAAATTTAGAGCATAAGCATTTTTTTAAATTATAAAACAGAATGGTTTATTCATCTGTGTTCTAACATATTAGTGATGCTAAAGAGAAATCAGATTGGTTTGAAATACAGATTTTTACTAAAACTCAGAGCTGCTGCCTGCTTCTATCTAACCAGTTTGCTAAATAAAACAGCAGGAGGTGCGTATTTCTGGCCAAATCCTCTTTACTTAAAACCTAAGCACTTTTCCCCTTGACGTTCATCATAAAACAAAATAATGCAACACATTTTAAATAAATGATTAAATTCTCATCATATTAAATTCAGCTAGTTTATCTCCTTCCTAAATTTATATCTTGCAACTGTATGAAATAAGCCATGTTAGAGTTTATTTTACACCTCTTTTGACAAAGAAATCGGGAATTAAAAAAATCATCCAGAGCTCTGGTTCCAGTCAAGATGGAATAAGCAGTCTCCTCACTAAGTACCTAGGACAGAACGCATGGGAATCGGAGAAGTAAATGGTACCAGGAAGACTGGAGAAATCAGAATTCAAAATCAGAATTCAAGATACCCCTGAGTCAATGGCGAATTTCCCAGGGATATTTTTCTCCCGCCCCCCCACCCCCACCCCGCCCCAAGGAACTCCTGGCTTGGACTTAAAGGCAGCCTGAACTGCACACAGGGACGTGAGACTTCATGCTAGATGACATTTTTACAGCCAACTAAAAATGGAAGCACTGACAAATCCTCATTAGCAATATCACAAATGAATCAACTCTAGTAGAAAGTTGTGACTTTCAGTATGAACGTGTACAAAACAATATCTCCAGGATCAAAATGATTATCTTCTGAACCCTGCTGCAGATTGCCTGTATGCCAATCTCACAGATTTAGCCTCCAGGAATCGTGCAGATGCTGCCTGCAAATCTGATTCTCATAGAAAATATTCAATAATATTTTATAAACAACAAACAACTTTTAAAAGGTTTTACCTGCTGTTATTACCAGTGTATGACCTCATCCCAGGCAATCAAATTCCTTAAAACTATTTGCTCCCAAAATTGAAACCAGCAATTTAGAAGTTAATGTAGATGCAAGATATTTCCACTCTGATAAACATTTCATTTTCTCAACCAATGAAAAAAAAATGATCTGCTAGCCCTATCGCTGCCTTCCCCAACCAATGTTTTTCTGAAACTGATTCCTGCTTCATTTTCCTGTTTTGGCGTTGATATTTGAAGGGTCTAGTGAAGAGAAAAAACTTATTTATTCCAATTTTTATGTTTTTTATTTACATTATCCTAGACTTATAAAAAGTGTTATGTTGTTTTACATTTATCTATTTTAGTTTAAATTAATCAAAATAAATTTGGTTTAAAATTTTTACAGGTTTCTTGAGTTAAATGATTTGTTGTCACTACTAGCAACTACCAACTTAAATTTCCTTTAAATTTACATGCTCCATCTAGTGCCTTACTTGAGAATAGCATCTATTATCAATTTTTGTTGAAGTCCTTGTTTAATGTGAAAATTACAGATTTCCGACTAAAAGGTACTTGATTGAATATTCCAAAGTTTGCCTCTAAACTTTGGAGAGAAAGTTCAGAGAGAAAGTTAAACTGATAGACAGTAAAAGGCATCCTATTAAATCAAGATTATATGGTAAGGGATTATAGTTTTAATGACTCAGAAGACATTTTCAAATTCTAGCAAAGTCCATATTGCTTTTTGCTAGATTTCTTATTTGTTTTTATGAGACTCTAAGTATGTTGTCTGTCAAGCCTGGCTTTCCAGGCAAATGGAGTTTTGGGGGGTTAAAGCTTAGAGGGAAAGAAACTCAAAGCGTAGCTTGGACTAGTTCCTGGAGTTTGGGGTTGGTGTGGTGGGGGTGGTCTGCAGGGTTGACCTTAGGCTTCAGGGATCAGGAAAAGGAGGACCTGGTGTTGAGTCCCTGGCTCAAGTAAAGTAGGAACGAGGGCAAGTCTCCAACATCAAGTCCAAGGAAAGGAGTGGAGAGTAACAACTGGGTCTGAAGAGTCGGTGACACAGAGCCAGAGGCAGAAGCTGGGAGTTCCCCAAAGGACAACAGTGGGCACAGATGAGGTAGAGAATGGGGGGACACTTTGAAATGTTTTAAGTCCAGCCCATGAGTGGGAAAGGAACAGTAGAGGTCACCAAACTGCTTTAGAAACTGGGGTAACTTTTCTCACGGAAAAAATTCCTAAAGCGCTGCTGCCTTCACTAATCTCTATACCGTATTAGGATTAAAACCACTTCTGCGTGAGGGCTCTTTCATACCTCATCACTGGGCCTGCAGACTTCTTTGCTGGAGCTGTTGGCCCTATGCATGATACTGACAAATACTATATATGACAAGGAGAAAACCTGAAGATGTCATAAATTAAATTACAGCAGGCTGGAGGGTGGAAGGAAGAGAAAAGAGACATTAATAAATTAACAATCGCAGGCCAAAACCAACTAAGACTGATAACATTCCGGAATGTATGTTGAAACTTTGAATTAACCTCCAGGTGGCTATTTCCACAATTACTTAGACAGAATACACCAAGCACTACTGCGTCT
The DNA here is from genome assembly GCF_057876585.1 of Rhinolophus sinicus. Lineage (NCBI taxonomy): Eukaryota > Metazoa > Chordata > Mammalia > Chiroptera > Rhinolophidae > Rhinolophus > Rhinolophus sinicus. Next base: position 159,657,329 of record NC_142517.1, on the reverse strand, counting down.
TGCTTATCGTGCATGAACTTTCCGGACTGCTGCCCACAACCAATCCTAAAGAGCAAAGACTTCTTCCTTACAGACTATGCACCTATCCTAGAACTAGCCCCACTTAACCTTCTCCCACCCCCTTTATCTATAGCCAATAGAAATGCTTTTAAAACAACTTATATCTTTCTTGACCAAACTCATTTATAAAAGAGCTTGTCAACGCCAGGATGGCGGACATGTTGTCTTCTCCATCTAGTCAGCTGCTGGTGGCTTACACTGCATGCCCCAGGACCTGGTCCTTTTTCTGGCTAGCAATAAACCTTTTTCTTTTAGAAAAGCTTCCAGCCATGAAAGTTTTGTGTTTAACATATATTTTGTCCAAAAGTGACTCCTTAATCCCTTAGCCTCTTCCTGTCTGTCAACTATCCCTGTGGAAGCACGGTCTTCCATGTAGGTCCATCAAAACAGGGCTGCAGGACCTTCATGCAGGTGTGGCAGGACACATTTGTCCCTTTACCCCCAACTATGATGAAGAACAAAGCACTAGAAGAGGCCCTCTAAATCATAACTCAAGGATGGGAAGGAACCAAAATCTTTAAGCTGAATAAGTACAGGGGATGTGCTGGTGAGAAGTTAAATTCTGCACTGAGAAATGCCTGAGCATCTTTTATAGTTACCCTGTGTCAGGACCAGTGTGCAGGCCACTGACAACTCCATTCCTCCACACTCAGGATCAGAGCCCTCCTCTCCATCCAAGAGTGGAACTGGAAGGAGTGAAGAATGACTTATACAGAATCTAAATACAAAAGGAAGTAAAATCTGTTTGGGGGTGAGAAAAAAAAAAGGGTAGAGAGAGAGTAAGAGAGAGTGTCCAGGCTTAAAGGTAGTGGTCCTCAAGACTCTAAAACAAAGGCTTCTATGGCCATGGACAGAGCTCGGGGACAAGTTGACAAGTTGTATAGATTAGTGGTGATCCCATACAGTAAGGACAATGTTATTCAAAATTGGGGATAGAGTACTATTAGTGCAACAAAGCCAGTCGTGTTGAATACTTCTTCCAGATCATTATTTCCATTTCAGAATACCCTTTGATAACAGAGTTGATGAAGCTTTTATTTGACTATAACTATGCAATCTTTAACCTAGAGTTCAAAAACAATGGCAGACCATCTAGGTGTGACACCATTCTACTGAGTCAAATATAGATGGAAATACTACCTAGATAACTTTAACTACATGAGCTCTATTTTGACCTGGAACTTAAGCTCATGTCTCTCAAACAAACATCACAATACATAGATTTAAAAAATAGAAGAATTATTTGGGTGGAAATCAATATAGCATCTCCTGTTTTTTTCATCTAAGCATGGTTTTGGCCAGAATTCCACTAAATTATCATCTTATCATCCAGTATATTAGACAGTATTTGATACACCTTCCTTCTCTAGGCAGCAAGAATCAATGACAACAGCAGAAAGTTACAAACTTTTATGAATGTTAATTCAGTTACAGACAGATATAAATATAGATAGCAGATACTAATTATAACAGGACGTGAACTTATTTCTTGTCTGTTAGGAGGACAGGAGGATCTTTAACCTAAGTGTCAAGTATCTTCAGCACTTGACGAAGTAATCATTCAGAAGTCATTCATTGACCCAGGAGCCCAGTATCCCATCAGTGTATGTAATATGGGGTGCGTGTGTGTGCACATGCGTACATGTATTCAGGTAATAGAGGAAGTGAGTGAGCAAGGCTTACTGGGAAAAGCTCAGTAGATAAACAGTGAGAAATCTGTTCTTGAAGGTCACTGCTGCAGGTTAAAAAGGAATCAGAAAAGCTGAGATTATTGTTTTAATCAGCCTCAGGCACATTGCAAGGGTAGAACCAAAATCCATTCAACAGAGCAGAAAACAATCAGCAACTTAATTCTTCTAAGAAGAAATATTTAGAGTAGACCCTTGGCACTTAAGGGTGTAACATTTGCGGTTTCAGCTAGTCCCAAGTCACCTGTAGAGGAATGACAGGCGGGCTCCTGTAATTTTCCTGAGGCTTGCAGTTGAGTACATGATGGGAGGTTGGAAACCAGGAGGCAGCCACAGAGCAGCTAATGCAGCACCTTCCCTGCCTCCACTCTCATTCCAGACAGTAGTTTTGCTCTTCTCTCATTAACTTTTGTGAAGTGATAACAAAGTATGTTTTCATGTCTACTTCTCTGAACTGGAATGGTGGCAAGGCATACCAGATGATATCGATGAATTCAGGAATTTGCAAAACGGGAGAAAAAGTCCTTTTCAAAGTCAAGGACATGGGAGCTGATAGAAAGGAAATGGCCAAATTGCTTCAAAGCATCTCTGACAGGTGAAGTAAAAATGAAGCCCCAAACTATTGTTCCCAAAATTTTAGGGCTGCGTTTACTCCTTTGAGAGAGTAAACCTTGGATTCATAATCTCTCTAGTGTACCTGCATCAAGTATACACTACGGCAAAATTATAAATTACTGGAAAAACAAAGTCTAATGGTTTCACTCATACACTATAATGAACATCAGAAAATGGTATCAGATCTCAAATAACACAATGTTGCTTCTCCACAGGTGCCTCATATATACATACATACATACATACATACATACATATATATATATAATGTGAAATGGAACTGGATCACAGCCTGGCTTTCCATATAAGCTATACCACTCAGACGAGCTAGAATGCTAACACCAAGGAGAGGTGAGATGGGGCCTCACGACCCAAGCCCTTCTTCATGCACGTTGCAGCTTCTGTGCTCTTGTAAACAACAGATGATTCCTAGCCTTCTTCTTTTTTTCTTTTTTTTTTTTAGGAAGGTGCAGCTTATAGTGACCCATGCAGGGATCGAACCAGCAACGCTCTAAATAACTGAGCTAACCAGCCATCCCTCCTAGCCTTATTCTTGAATACTCATTTATCTCATCATAACTGAAATGGACCACTTCCCCATAATGCTCTCTGGCCCTGGCTCCATCTTCCATCCATTCACTGTGAGGGGCCAGTGGAAGCAGGCATTCTCCCTGCTCCCCTCTGCCCTTTTCTATCAATTATTCTCCCAAACTAATCTCTCACTATTGAAAAATTCACATCACCCTCTTATATCATCTCCTCCAGCATGTGTCCCTCCTTTTCCTTTCTCTGTACCCCTTCCCCTGATATCAGTCTTTGGTTGTCCCATCCCCCACTAATCACTTTAATTCTTCTCACATTCTGACCTCAGGGTTACTCATCTTGTCAATTCTTTAAAAATGTTTATTTCTATTCTGCTGAAGTTTGTCCACAAGTTCAGCTATAACTAGTTCCCAATTATCTCTCAAAAGTTCCCGAGATCTCAGTTCTACAACCCCTTTTCTCACCATCCTCTCACTGAATCTGCTCTTTGTCTTCATTGTAACTGCCAGTCTCCTGACGCCTGACCCAGGGTAAAAATCAATAAGCCCTTCTGGCTTCACTTTCTTCCATACCCCCAAAGACCCCAAGGACACTCTTCTACTCATTTAGATTCCTTTGTCCCTTTGTCCACCATGTCCCGCCATCATGTCCATCCAAGCCAGTCTTAAGCCTGAGGAAGACTGCAGTATCTGATTTCTCTACTCCTACTCCTTGTGGCTAAAAATTGCTAAACATCATAGATGGAAAAGGTGGTAGTGGTGATGGCACACTTTTTGAGAAGTTTTAGTGTCAAACGCTCTCATGAATGCTCTCCATGCCTTACCTTATGATCAACTTCACTCCAATGGAATGCTCTGTAGTTAAGTTCCACCTGGGTTTTCTGGGTTATTGAGCAATCATTGTTTCCATCTTTAATGAACCCTTTATCTTATTTTTCATAGTGGCCCTTTCAAAGACTTAACACTTCCCTGGAGTCTACAGCCCACTCCCATCTCTGAGACCAGCTTACTTAGTGTTTTTGGAAAGATAAAGGCCATTCAAAATGAGTTTCCTCATAAGGAGCTTCTCTGCCTCCTGCTCCCCATCCCCTACTCCTCAAATTTCCTGAATATCTTCATCTAACTTTTCTGTGTCTTTCCCAAACTAGAGGTTCTTTCTGAAGTCAATCTTCCCTTTAAGCCCTTGATCCCCTTCTCCCACTTGCTTCCTCTATTACCTTCTCTCTCTTTTTTCAATGTCTTCCTCTATGTAAGATCCTCCCCTTCATCTGTCCAAGTTTTCCCCATCCTTTTAGAATCTGCCTTCTTCCCTACTAGCTTCCTCAAACTATCGACTTTTCTCTCCCCTGGGGAAAGTACTAAAGTGTACAGAACATTCCCTGCCTTTGCAGGAGCAATAGGACAGCTTTCCCTATAAGCTGTAGGTCTCATTTCTCTGCATTAGCTCTCAAAACTAAACAAGTTTCTCCATGTGGGGAGCCCAGAACTGTTTGGACCATTGAAGAACCCTACTTTGGGCAGAAAGCTGGAAGCTTTGTGTATTATCTGGAAGTACACGGCATTACATTTGATAGGATGTGAAGAGAAAGCAAAGTCTTTTTACTGGTCCCTGTCTCTTCGTGTCTTGCAATTGTTATTTGACTTCAGTCTGAACTAGAGCAGAGAGGCAGTCCAGTTTGGGTACACCTTGTGACACTTCTTTCTTTCCCTAATCTCTCTCATCCAATCCATCACTAAATCCTGACAATACCATTATCTTCATATCTTCTGTTATTTGCAATTGCCACAATCTGCTCTCACTCATCTCCCTGTTCCAGCCTTGTCCAGCTCAATTCCACTCCCACACTGCAATCAGAACAACTTTCCTGGAATATATCCTTGCTTGAAATCCTTCAGTGGCTCCTGAGTGCCTAAGGAACAAATCCAAGCTCCTTAGCCCTTTAGGACCTGGTCCCTGCCTGCCTTGTTTTCCCCGCCCCCACCCCACCCCATGCCAAGCTCCAGCCATGCCAGCTAATTGTTCACCAAATCCCCTAAACTCTCTCCAGCCTCTGTGCCTTTGCCCTTTGTTCAGTGCTTATTCTTCCCCTCTACTGGGATTAACCCCCTTCCCCAACTATCTTCCGGACAGTTCAGGGATCATCTTCCCACCAGTTCCAGGGGTCTTCCCTTCCCAGGGACTCTGGGAGGTACCCCAGGCATCCTTCTACCTAGGTACTTTTCATGCAGAGCTGTTCTCATCTGATTCTTGTCTGGTTCACACACTAGACTATTAGCTTTTTATCAGGAACTGTATCTGACTTGCCTTTGTAGTTCCTCTGTTCAGCACAGGGCCTGACACATACACATATATAAATGTCTCTTGAATGAATAAATTAGATTTTAAAAGAGAGATAAAAAATGATATTTGTAATATTTAGTACCTCAGTACTGTTTATTTTCATGATGTTGTTAGGTAAGCAAATAGAGATGAATTTGTACAGATTAAAGCCAAGAGGCAGAATTTACACAGATTAAGGCCAAAAGAAATGGAAGATTTTGAATTAAAAAGACCACATATACTATTCTACTATTACTGCTAACATTGATTGAGGGTTAATTCTGTTATCAATGCTATTCTAAGTTATTATGTTTTTTTATGTATTGACTCAACCCTCAAAATTACCCCCATTTTATTGATGAAGAATCTTCAAAACAGAAAAAATTTAATAACTTCTCCATAAGTGGCTGAGCTGGAATTCAAACCTGGCAGAGCCAATGGTTTTAACAACCACATTGTACAACCTGCTGTGTGAACATAATTGGCCGGAAAAGCAAGTTATGTGTTTGCCTCACTCATCTATGCACTTACCTCAATTTGTCTTTGTTTTTTCCACCTTAACTTGGAAAGTCACAAATTTACATATATTGAATTACCAGCATCAAATGATATTTGAGAATTTTTCCAGATAGGTTTCAAAAACACCTATGTAGCCAACTCCTTGCCAAGTTGCTAACAGGAAGTATTAATGTAGGATAGGCAGCAAGTTGTGTCAATGACATGCATTGCGTTCCCTTTAGAATTAATTTTCATACCACCTAAGGAAGTGGCTGTTTAAAGTTTTGATACCTATTTGCGAGGTTGCATTTTTTAAAGTGACTTTTCAAAGAAACACAAACTTCTGAGTGAAACTGAAGATTACAACGACGCTGTGGGAAGACTTTGCCACTAGATGAGGCTTCTGACAGCATCAAAGGAGTTAACAAAGGTAAAGAAAAATCAGAGACAGGAGGTAAGAGAACCTGGAGACTGACTTTCTAAGGAGAAAAGTCTTTAAATAGAGAACATACATTTAGACAGGCAAGTCAGGCAAAAGTGGAAAGCAAAATAACTTTGCAAACTAAGTCTCAGAAATTGTTCTGCAGTAAATTTCAGAACAGAGAGACGGGGAGGAGATACCTAGTTGACTTAGGGTATTTAAATGCTGAGTTTGTTTTTTTGCTTGGTTTGTATTTTATTTCATCTTCATTTTTGGTGGTGGTGCTGTGGTGTGTTTGTGTGTGTGTGTGTGTGTGTGTGTGTGTAGGTGGGTGGTAGAGAGGCAATGGCTGATGTATAGGAACAAACGCAGGGAAAGAAAAAGAATTTCAGTTCCCCTGAGCTTAAACACAAATTCTACTGCTTCAAAAAGGCACCAAGTTACAAGAATTTCTGTGTTTTTCTCTCTCTACCCAATAAGCAAGCCAAGAAACAGAAACTGCAGTGGAAAGGGGAAAGAGGAGGAAAAAATTTGTTTTGAGCTATCCAAAAGAGAGCCTGGTGGTGGTGGGAAAATCAGCAAGATATTGTCACCTTGAAACTATGCCTCCAGCTCCAAGAGTTCTGATTTCTGATGCTTTTTGATTTGTAAACAGTTTTCTGCAGAATACATGAATATTTCTAGACCTTGTGACTTGTGATATTTTATCTTCCTCACCTCCAGTCTTTCGAATGTTCTTTTAATAATAATGGATTAGAGCTTATCTGTATCGTGGCCAGTTTTATAAAACCAAATAATTGCTGAGCTGGGGAAGCAGCTTTATTTGCATTTAATTTTTTTAAAGAGAAATTCTGCCACCCTCTGGACAGAAACCAAAGATCTATTTCTAAGAGACCACCACAGAATGAATACTGCTTTAAGCAATTGCCCTTAAAAACAAACATTTACTTTTCAAAATCTACCCTGTAAAATAAAAAAGGAGGGAGAAGAATCACAGTTGCTTTAGATAACATACACAACACTTGGAGGGGGGAGGGATCATTTAAAAATACTAAATTGCCTCTAAGAATTTTTTAACTAAAGAAAACAATCTCAGAGTATATTAGAGAAAAAGCCTTCAGCATTTAACTTGTAATCTTTCCCAAATCACTTTACAGCCTATGTTTCTGTTCTCCATTCTGTAACAGTGAAATAAAGATTTCTCATGCAATCTCAGCTGTAAATGCTTTCACACAGTTACCTTATTGGTTTTTTAAAAATCCACATTTATATTAAATATAAATATATGTGTTGTATATATGTGTTGATTTTAACTCGAACACAAGGGCTGAGTGAGATGTCAGCTACAGTGGAGAGAAATTAGCCCTAAGAGCATAAATGGGCAGCTTATTTCTGAAGCTCTAACACTGTCATCCACTGGGCATGAAGTACTTAATATCATGTAATTGAAACGCTCAGAAATGCAGGGATGTGATAATTACCAGTAATAATGCTGAGCAAATCAAAACACATGACATGCTGCTTTTATAAATAACCAGAGAAAGGAAGCAGGAAGACACTGAGTACCATACCTGGTTTTAACAACAGGGTTTAGACGCTTCTGGTCTTGAAGGACCTTGGCGAGCTGTTTTTGCAGAAACAAAACCTTTCCGTGGGCTCCTTGAATAAATGGGTGGTCGAGGAGATGTGTGATGGAAGGCCGCTTTTCAAAATCCTTAATAAGACACCTGTTCGCAAAAATCAACAAACAATCCAAAGTATTATCTTAGACACCTGGGTCCTCTATGAATATGGGAGAAAGGAGAAAAAGTTCATTTATAAAACCCAGTCACTAACCCAATATAGCCCTTTATTCATATGTACTAGAACATAGAAAAAAATTAATTCTCTACTAGTTGAATTAGTTAAAACATCAGAAATCTATTTTAGTTTGTTTTAAGTACATATTGAAAACACAGTTGATTTGAAGTACTCAAAACACTGAAAAAAATCGAGTGATCAGGCTGAATTTTCTGTTTGAATTTTCATTCAAACAGAAATGTTTACAATGGAGACAAGTTGATTAGTTTATCTACCTTATTTTGGTAGCATATAAAATTACATAATATCACTTAAATGTAATATGAAATGTCCACTATTTGATGGTGGAGAAAATACATTTAGGAGTTTGCAAGGAAAGAAACTAATCGTAAAGAAACCTTCAAACAGAAGATTCAACACCTTGATTTCTAATGTCTTCTGAAGAAGCAGAAAAACCTCAGACCAGACAGTGACTATGATATACTTCAGATAAATTGGAATGGAATTACGCAAACAAGGAACAAAAAGTCCATTCTAAATGGTAAAAACTGGGTTGCATTTAAACTCTGCAGTTAATTGATCAAAACTGCAGTAGTAGAACCACTTTCTGTTTCAGATTCAATGCCCTTTTCAAAGAAAACAATGATTTAGTGCATGCTCTATGTTATTAAAGATGATTTTGACACAAGGAAATTTCTCCTGAAATCAAATCTGATGAATACTCCTCCAATTACCACCACATTTCCATTCTGATTAGCTGTCCTCCACAGGAGAAAGATATTTTAACATCCGCCCTTTTAAGCTATCAGTCTTCAGCTCACAGAGGAGGCTTAGGATAAATACTGGATGTCACGCTGCCCACTCACTCTGTGAAGTAAATGTTTCCAGTTTTCCCAGCAATGACATACCGACAATATCTAAAGCACAACAAATCTTAAATAATGAAATGCACTGACCAATGGTAGAAAGTTCAGCCTCACCTTGAGCATCTTTTCCAAACATTTAAGCAGAATTCCTCAAACAATTCTCAACTGTTGGATTTACAAAAGACTATCCTTGGCGGTTTACACTTCGAACCATTTTCACGTTCCTCACCTTTTAGTCCTGAAAAGGTTTTCAGTAAATTTCCTACTCACTCCAGTTTAGAATTGATTCAGGGGGTTTTCTATCTATCGGAACTGGAGCTTTCAGCTAGAAAAGCTGAAAGAACCTAGGCTATCTCCATTCTGCCTCCCTCATGACTGTAAATACCACCTCTGCCTTGCCATGGGAAGAAATCAATCATTTGACTTTAATTGGTTCAGGGGCCTTTTGTAGAATCTATTATTTTTCCTACCAAAAAAAAAATAATCAATACACATACTTAAAAAATACTATATTCATATCTGTAGTCCAGCGACCTTCCCTGGATTCCATGTATATTCATCTGTATACATATATATGACTACGAAAGGAAAATAATTGTTGATGTTTCCGTAAGCACCTGGAAAAAAGGAACCTCTTGGGAGTTATGGTCAGTAATCTAGGTGAATGGCCCCGTCTTCCTAGCTTGAGGAATGATGTATGAAAACTGCTCAGATGAAAACAGTCTGAGTCCTCTGAAATCCCGGGTCTCACAACTAAGCCTACCCAGTGCTCTGGGCCAGGTCACATCACATCTGTCTCTCATCACCAAAGATACATACCTCCTGTACCCTAGCATATCCCCAAACATGGGGAGATTTCTTAATAGGTTTCTTCACCTAATGTTTCCCTCTTTTTGTTTTCTTTCTTCCTGCGTTAGCTTTTGAAGTTTCATCTGACTGCCAGTCGGTGCTCTTGAAAAAGCAAGAAAAGGACAAGAGCATGAGGGCAACCCGCAACTGCCTGTTGACTCATGCCAATATCTCAATTGAGTAAACTCGGGGGGCTGAGACTGCGTGTGGGATGTGTGACAATTGATGGAGAAGTCATAGCATGTGAATGGGAAAGTGGGCTGGTGCTGCCGCTACCTTCCTTCTCAGGATAGGTGTCTTGGGACAGTGTTCTAGGTGAGGCCTAAAAACAGGGTCCTCCTGGTACTACTGCAGTAATTAAATCGCCTTAGCTAGGGTTTGCGAGAGGCCAGGAAACCCATACTCCTGCCTTATGAAAAACAGCCCTCTACTGGAGTCTGGGGATGCAATTCGAGGTGCTATATCTTGTTCCAAAAATGTAACATCCACTGGGGGAGCAAGGTTGCCAATAAGGTTGCAGGGTTGTTTGCTATTTTGGAGAGGATCTCTTTCTAGATCACAGAGGGGGTAAAGAGAAAATGAGAACTAAATAATGAAGTGAGATAATCTGTTGTCTCTTGAAGATCCAAACAATGAAGATGGTAGGCATTCTACTCTCTGGAAGAGGATTTGTTAGGTCTCTCAGTAAGACCCAAGTGGGCTGCATGCCATAGCACTGGATCAGCAAAACTGAAACTGAGTGTATATGGCAAGAATGCTAAGCAGAGTTGTGACACATCCAACTGCACTGGAGGATTTCAGAAGGGCACGAAGACCTTGGGGGTATAGCCTTATTCTAAAACCTTCTTGCATACTTTTTTCCTCATGGGGAGCAAACAGCCAGACTGAAACGGAATTATTCTTTTACTGATAAAGGAAAGTTCTACCTTGGGAGCAGATATGGCTAAAAATCATGCATTACTAGAAACAGGTCATTGTAATCATATCATCTCATTTGTTCAGCAAACATGTATTACTCAGCCAGAATTAGCTAAAATAAATTAATTAGCTAAAATAAAAAATTATGACCCTTTTCCTCAAGGAGGTACAAGCTAATTGGAAAGATGGAAGGACAAGAGAAACACAAGAAATAACAGAAGCCAGTGATTGCTTATATATTTAGAATAAGAAACAATCACCCCAAAGTGTAGGGTTGGGGAGCTAAGAGACGGAGATTTTCTATTCTAACCCCTCTTATATGAGGTGAGGAAGTCAAGGTCAACTCCTGATAGTGAGGAGGCCAATTCCCTGACTCCAATGAAAGAATCCTTCATATTCTGCAATGTGTTGTTAAAAATGGCACAGATGCAATGTGCAGAATAATACTGGGGGTGGGGGGTGGGGTGTCTCCAGTCAGGGAAAACTAGTGAAGCAGGTGAAAATTGAGCTAGGTTCAGGGGAAGTCTGGGAACTAAACTGAACTCAATTGGTGGAGAAGAGGTAGAAGGCATTCCAAGGCTGGCAAACTGGATCAGCAATGCAAGAAGCCTGAAGTGCAGCCAGAAACTCAGGAGGCTACCAGAACATTTACCTTCATTTCTCCCAAGCTGCCTCCTTTGATTACCTAAGAACTTTAGTCCCTTTTCCAGCTTTAACTAGGGCACGCTCTATTGCTTACGTCTTTGCAATTTGGTGTCCCAAACTCATACTGTTATTTTTGTCAGGTTGTCATTTTCGTCTTATTCTTCTTCCAGGCAAGGATTTAGTGGATTAAGCTAGAATAGACTGCCCAGATCTATAAGAACTCATGGCAGCTTCCATGTCCTTTTAAAAAGCATGATAAAATCCTCTAACTTGATTTGAAGAACAAACATGGAAAACTAAGGAAGTTATAATATGCTTGTTCGTTTCCGGATTGCTTATTAAAGCAGAAATTACAAATTCCAGATGCAGAATATCTCCCCCCTGCCAGGGATTGGTAAATTTTACAAGAGAATGCATAAAATGTTGATCTCTGTGTGGGAAATGGGGGCCAGCCTGTGTGAGGTGAGTTGAGTCAAATACTAGACATCTAAGACCTTCCACTGAAAAGTGAAACTAGTATTCTGGTCATTGCAAAAGGTTTGGGAAACACTAGTGATTCTTTAAATGGAGTAAGCCCGGAGTTTCATAATGCACGTTCTTAGAAGTGCGGGGGTGAAAAAAACAGCTTAGTTTTATTAAGTCCATGTTTCCAAACTTATTGGCCACACACCCTCTTCTGGGTCAATGGAAGCAGAACCCTACAAATGGTACCTTCGGAAGCTCTGTTGTGAGAAATCAGCACCAGGCTTTTGGACTAGGTGGCAGAATCCTCATCTCAGCTGACTGAGGGGAGACACTCAGCCCCTAATTGTCACCAGCATGTTTAAGACACCCACTAGTTCTGCAGAAGACAGTGTCTCCAACTGGGGTTACACATTCCCCAAACTCAGTTCTTCCCACAGTCTTTTACTCTGGATGGAAAAAATTGAAGAAGGACTAGATTGAGGGAACACTAGTTTTTTCCAAAATCATCAGTCATTCTTTTTTTTTTTTTTTTTTTAAATTATTTAAAAATATCTGGCTTTAGGTGTGGTTATCTTTGTGCCTGGACAAATCAAAACAAAAAAATAAAAATGTAAAACTACCAGATGTATTACCTGGATTTACTCTGTATTTATAAGGCCACGGTGAGTGGTTTGAGTATGACAGAAAAGTCCACTAGGAAAAAAAGGAAGTAAATTCCAGCCTTGAAGGAAATTAATCCATTACCTAATTTGAAATTCTAGTACTTTCTATCATTCTTTCTTGACTGAAGATTAATTCTCAGACTTTATTAGCGTCACCACATTAAACACAGGTTGTTGCAGCCAATTGCTGGGATCTCTCAGCCTGGCTTCTGCCAGAAACAGGTAAAAAGGAGGTATTTCTAAACAAGAAACAAGGTCAGGCTTCTGCTCTGGACTCTGAAGCTGGCAGTTCCTGTGTTCCCTTGCTCCCAAACAATAACACTGTCGAGACACAGCTGCCTTGTTGCTGTCTACTGCCATTTCATAAAATTAAATGCCTGCAAGGGGGAGCTATTTATCAAGAGTCACAGACGGATGTTTACCAATGAATAAAACACTTGATAAAGAGCAGCTGAAAAGTCAAAAACTAAAAATACTGGAGTACTTGGTGAGAAAAATATAAGGGTGAGCAATCTTATTCCACACACTGGGGCAAAACAACATGAACACTTGGGATTTATGTCTCTTCTCATTTCTTTTTTAACATTCTTTCATACTTTTCTTATGGGCTTGCTACTTATATTGTTTCTGTGGGCACAGATTAGCCATACGTTTTGATCTGAGCAAACATTTCCCTGTCCTGTGATGCATTGTGCTGCTCGGCAGTTCCTATCATCATCAGATGAAAGCCTGAGTGACAAAGAGACCTCTGCATCCAGAGGAGAAATCCTCCAGAGGGTACACTAATTATAGGTTAAATATCGGGGCCCATGGTTCTGTATCTTGGAAGTAAATTTCCATTTGGTAGACAGGACTATGACAAACACAGGCATTTTCCCAAGATGAGTAATGCCTCAAAAAAAGGCAGGCTGAGAAACTTGACATTGCATGTATTATTTCAGTAAAACACCACCTCCCCATTTGGTGGAATATTTAACTGCATTCCAGTTTTCATTAAGTTTACAAATATTGCATAAGGTAGTGTTTTAAAGTCTCACTGGCGAGAACTGAAAACTACATGCTAATTTCACATGTAGGGTGCGAAAGTGGGGTCCTTATCTGAAACAGAAACTAAAAACCGGGCATGCATGACTCAGCGAGACAGGTCTACAGTTACCAATCAGAAAGAAACAGTCAGTATTCACTTAAAAGAAAAAACAAACCCTGAGAAGGTAGGACAGAGGGTTTTAGAATAGGAAGCTCGGCTTCCTTTTGCAGTGGGTCATGGGAGCAGATTCTGTGTGGCAAAGTCAGAGAGAGACTGCAGGGCTACAGGACAACAGAGCCGCTGCCATCTTCCCTGAGATACTGGGGCTAACAGAACGCAGATGCAGGGTTAGAACCATCAGCAAGTCAGCCCCACATTTAGACAAAGCTGTCAGCACTGAAGGTCCAGAGTGAGCTCAGGGGAACCCAGGAACGAAATAGAAAGGGAAGAAACATGGCATTTCCTAAAGCCTGAGGCTGGGGACAGAGAAGAGCCAACTTTTCTCACGCAGGAAGACTCAAAGAAGGTGACCAGAGAAAAAGTGTAGGATGGTTTGAAGCCAAAAGGGCAGAATCTCCCTCCAGAGTAAATGAATGCACAGTGGCTGGAGAGAGTCCCCAGACAAAAGCAGGGCCCAGGACTTAAGGACCCCCCTAAAGGCAGAGAACTGCCATGTGTAACCTGTAATGACCCAGGGTTGCAGCCTGCGCGACCCCTGCGAACACAAGTACCAATTTACCCTTATTCCGTGTAAGATCACGGTGGAAAGTTCGCAAAATTAATTGTCCGTCCTTCATATGTCTCTGATCCCCTGATCAATAGTAAATAATTAGAAAAGCCCAGACTAACTCATTGTGTCCTTAGGGAAGGTAATGTAGTAACAAAGCTTCTAGATCCTCAAGCATTGCTTGTCTGGGGACAAGCTGGGGATCACGGCTGGGAGGGGCTGAGGGAAGAAGAATATGCCATGGACAGTGGGCAGAATCGGTTTGGGAGGAGGAAGAAAGAATGAAAATGCCAAGCAAGGAGGTGAAGTGAGGAGAAGGGCCAAGAGGAACCAGGCCAGAGCCAAAGAACAAGTTAAGATGGGACTCAGGGGACACAGAAACTGTCCAAGGAGAAGCCAACAGAGGGCATAGTAGTGGAGGTGCAGCTTTATTATTGTTGTCATTGACACTTCTTTCTTCTGTTGAAGCTGTGCTTTCAAAGTGCCACATGGCAGCTGCAGAGACTAGAGATAAGCATGCTTTCCATTGGACCTGCCCTAGCCACGGAAGATCCCAATTTTCGTGGCCGAGGATTAAGGCAGTCTTAAGGATGGTAACCGGTGACGCCAAGTCACCACATTCTCCCTTCTCTTTGTTTTCTTTGTTTCTTTCTTCCTTCGTTGGGAAAAGCATTTTGTAATTACACAGATATTTCTCCAGGTAACTCCAGCATCATGGTTCAACCAGGGAGCCGGAAAAAAGTGAACCATTACTTCATTGCACAGCCCCAGCCACTAGTTCATTAGACTGTGAATCTGTGTTCCAATCCCACCTTCTGGTTCAGAGTTGTGGAAGGCACGATGCCTGGGCGATGGGAATCCTGTGATGGCTCCATCTCTCAGGCGGCAATGGTGCCGTTTCCCAAGGATCTGCGTGTTCCCTGCTGCGACAGCTGCTGCGGAGTTGCCCCTGCAGCAGCCAGGCCACTGCCTCTTGCAAGGGGCTGAAGTTGGCAGCCGGTCAGCCCGAGACTCAGCACACCAGACGTAGGCCCTGGCTTCCTTTCGAAGTCTTTATTTCAGGTGGAATTTCTCTCTCTCTCTCTCTCTCTCTCTCTCTCTCTCTCTCTCTCTTTCTTTCTTTTTCCTTTTTTGCTTGCAGCAGCCCAGGAAGATAAGGAGCAATTAAAGAGGGACATGATGGCTGAACCCAGAAGAAAAATGCTTATGGAAAATGTGGGTGAATCAAGGCAAAATAATCTAGATATTGGCAAGTCCATTTATTAAAGATATTAACCTTCATGTTAATTATCAATATAATATAGATTCATATAACATATACAATATATATTATATTACATAATATTATATTTAAATTATTATTAATATTAAATATTTAAAATAGTTTATTGATTTATTTAAATAACAATATACCAAACTCACTATTCTTCCAAACATGACACATGTAGGAAGATGGGTCAATTAAGTTTGCAAACTCATCCTAGAAAAAGTGCTACACACTTCATTGCTGAATATCACTACAGTCACATTTGAAGTATTCCCCTCGGGAACTATGCACCGACACCAGTGCCTAGTCCACCCTTCAAAGCGATTTTGGAACTCTTTTTCTGGAATGGCCATCAGAGCTGTCGTCGTATTACCCTTGATATCCTGAATGTCATCAAAATGTCTTCCTTTCAATATTTCCTTTATCTTTGGGTAAAGAAAGAAGTCATTGGGGGCCAGATCAGGTGAGTAGGGAAGGTGTTCCAATACAGTTATTTGTTTATTGGCTAAAAACTCCCTCACCGACAGTGTCGTGTGAGCTGGTGCATTGTCATGATGCAAGAGCCATGAATTGATGAAAAATCCAGGTCATTTTCGTCTTTTTCATGCAGCTTTTACAGCACTTCCAAATAGTAAACTTGGTTAACTGTTTGTCCAGTTGGTACAAATTCATAATGAATAATCCCTGATATCAAAAAAGGTTAGCAACATCGTTGCAACAAGTTCGCAAACTTAATTGTCTGACCTTATACTCATTCACATGAAAAAAAAAGTTTGATGGCCTAGTATTGGGGTAGTAATATATAAAGGTTAAAAGCTACGGTTGGGTCAAACCTAACTCTGTTCTTATAGATATGCAATGGTATGCAAGTTAATTCAGTTTTCTGGATGTCAGTTTCTTTATCTGTAAAATGGTAATATTATCATTGTGAGAAGTAAATGGAATAATCCATGCACAGAGCCTGGTACAGGGTGAGCACTTAGTAAATGCCAGCTATACAAGCCAGCCACTATACTGGGTGGTGGGGACACAATCAGTCAGCCCATTGGAGGAAGACCACCACGGCATACCCAATTCCAAGCAAGATGAGTGCTATACAAAGAAATGTTAATGTGCAATGGCTCCTTGAGTTAGACTTGAATAATACGGTGCCCGTTAATTAGCTACTTTTTCTCAGTGTGATTTTCACTACTGAGGACAAAATTATTACATGGGAGATGTCCTGATCAGAACTTTGAAAGTTCTGGGAGAGGGGGGACTTTCAGAGTCTGACAATTCAGCAAAAGCAAAGAACTTTGCCATTTTCAAGCTCAAGCCTCTGGGCACTCCTGTTTTTGAATGTCTGGCAAATTTCTTTGATTTAAAAATCAATTTCCATTTTGACAAACAGTTATGGTCTGCTTCTTAGTCCAGACTTAAGTGCCGGGGGATATAAGAATTCGAATCCTCCCCTTGATCCTACTTGCCATGCTGCCCAGAATTAAATCCATAATTTTCATTTGTATGCATTTTTTTTTTCCCTACAAGAGGAAGCAATGAACAGTACCCAGCCATCCCCTATGAGAAATGAACAACCAGTTCCATAGTGCATGACTGACCATGCCATGCTCAGGACTATCCTAGGACTGGGTGGGGAGTAGGCGAGTACAAAATAAACCAAAGATGTTACGTAAGAAACTTATCTTCTGGGGTAATACCAAATTTACACATATGAGACATTTAGAGAACCAGGTGGGACTGAATTCATTGATTCATTCAAACACTTACTAGGTACATATTTACTGTGAATGGCACTCCAAAAATCCTTGGAGTGAGACATTAGCTTTCATGGAACTTCGAAACAAGTAAAAGAGTAGATATGGACATAAATAATAATAATTCAAGGCTGAAAAGTGTAAGCACTAGAGTGGCTCAGATGAAGTACACAATTCTAGCTGGAAGAACAGTGTTTCACATGGGAGATGACACTTGGGTCTTAAAGGATGAAAGAGAGATTGACAGGAAGTGCAGGGGAGGAGCATTCCAAGTGCAGAGTACAGTAAGGATGGAAGCCCATGGCAAAAGGAGGGCTCATATGGGGAACAGAGTAGAACACGATAATGTAATTGTAACAGATGAAGGTCAGAATCTGACTGGGAACCTCTCCTTCAGAACCTAGAAGACTATAGCCGTGAGCTTGGGTTTTCTGTCTAAGCCACAGTGAAATGGCCTTTTCTGAGCAGGGAGAAAACACAATTAGATCTTTGCTTTAGAAAATAAAACTGGCATCACATTAGAGAGTAAATTTGAGGGAGGGAGGGGATCCATTTAGGAAAGATACAGTCTGAATTAAGGAAATGGGAAAGGAAAGATGATGGTTATAACTGTGGAACATGAAAACAAGTCAAGAGTGTAGCAGGAAAGAAGAAAGGACAACCAGCGGAATCTTTGGCCAACTTAAATTTAGTGGGTGGAGCTGTAGCTAAATCTTCGTGAACATAACAATCTACCTTTTTACCCTTACTACCCAACTATAATCTCCCTCAGTGGAAACAAAAAGCTTTTACGTTACCAATTCAATGATCTCTTTTTAGTCCTCATTCTACTCAACTAATGAATGAGAACTGAACCCACCTCTCTGTTTACTAATGGTCACTGTTGACTTGCCCCACCTTCTTTTTTCTCCAGTTTTTTTGTGTGTGTTTTTTTTGTTACAGTTGATATTCAATATTATTTTATACTAGTTTCAGGTGTGCAGCACAGTGTTTAGACATTTACATAATTTATGCAGTGATCCCCCAATTAGTCTAGTACCCACCTGGCACTATATATAGTTGCTGCAACATTATTGACTATATTCTTTATGTTGTACTTTACATGCCATGACTATTTTGTAACTACCAACTTGTACTACTTAATCCCTTCACCTTTTTTACCCAGCTCCCCAAACCCCTTTTCTCTGGCAACTACTAGTTTGTTCTCTGCATCTATGAGTCTGTTTCTGTTTTGTTTGTTTATTTTGTTCTTTAGATTCCATATATAAGTGAGATCATACGGTATTTTTCTTTCTCTGTCTGACTTATTTCACTTAGTATAATGCCCTCTAGGTCCATACATGATGTCATAAATGGTAAGATTCATTCTTTTTTATGGAATTGAATATGTACTGCATCTTCTTTATCCAATCGCTTACTGACGCGTACTTGAGTTGCTTCCATATCTTCTGCCCACCTTCTTGAAACTTTCTTTTTCCTTCTCCGCAGTGATGCTATATCTTCTAGTTATTCCCTTATTTCTCTGACCACTCTTGCTCATTTATTTCCACTACGAGGTAGAAAAAGATGATAAGGCAGTGGAGATAGGCTATGCAAAGACAAGGAGGAGTAGAAATAGAATGACATCATTTATGCCCACAGGCTTGTAACTTGCTGCTCCCCAATCAGACACTTCGCCTGGTGAATTAAAGTTGCTGAACTAGATAATTTAAAGGGAATTTTCATCCTATGCAGAAGGCCATTTGTACTCTTCGAGACTCACAATTCCAAACAAGTCTGCAGTTTCTGCTTAAAATAAGTGGGTTTAACTACCGTGTACACATCTGATGCAAAGTAAAAATTGAAAGCATAAGAAAACCAACAAAAACTACTCCATAAAATTTATAGTTGATTAATTACTGCAAATGACTTTTATAACAGCTTTGATGAGATATAAATCACAAACTATACAGTTCAACCATTTAGAGTATACAGTTCAAAGAGTTTTAGTATATTCATACAGTTGTACAACCATTACCACAATCAATTTTTAGAACATTTATCACCTCCAAAAGAAACTGCATCATCCATTAGCAGTCCTCATTTCCCCTCAACCTCTTTATTCCCCAGCAACTACCAATCTACTCTGTGTTTCTATGAATTTGCCTAATCTGGACATTTCATATAATACGTGTGGTCTTTTGTGACTGGCTTCATTCACATAGCATAATGTTTTCAAAGTTCATCCATACTGCAGCGTGTAACAATATTTCATTCCATTTTATTGGTAAATAATGCTCTATTGTATGGATATACAACATTCTGTTTATCCATTCTTCAGTTGATGGGCATTTGGGTTGTTTCTACTCTTACGTTACTATGAATAACGCTGCAGTGAACATTTGTGCACAAGTATTTATGTGAACATATGTTTTCATTTCTCCTGGGTGTATATATCTAGAAGCAGAATTACCAGGTCGTATGGTAACTATATGTTTAACCTTTTGAGGAACTACAAGACTGTTTTCCAAAGTGACTGCATCATTTTACCTTCCCACCATCAGCATATGCAACTGATAAATACTTAATCTTGTTCTAGAAATAATTTCAGGCACCTTACAATATGTGCTTAAATAAATAAAGGTATGTACAATACGGCAAGATAAAAAAACAATTAAAAGCAGAAGAGAAAAATTAAACAAAAGGGAAATTAGAAAAAAATAGCAATTAGAATATGAAATAAATTATTTTGTTAGAGGTGGCCACAAATTTGGCTCTGAGCTCTATAGAAGCCAATGTGAAAGGGAAAAGGCAGTCTGTTCTACAGTTCTTCAAATCTATGATATAAAAACAGACCAGCTGCTTAGAGGACTATGAGGTGATGATGATGGTGATGGTGGTGGTGGTGTTGATGTTGTTGTTGACTGGTAAGGAGACTAGAGCTATATAGCTTTTCCTGGGTTTTCATAGAAATAATTCCATATAATGTAATGAATACTATTTCCCTGCAGTAAATATGGCCATGAGTGTCACAGAGCTGTTTTTTTATAACACTCTTCAACACCAACTGATGCCTCCTATCAAAGAACCATCTAATAAACAAATATTCCCCTAAGTAGCCAATGCAAGAAGGTACAGAACTCTCTGATCTAAATCCAGGCCTAAATCTACCAGCCACTTGGTGAATCCTTAGCCAGGTCCCCTTGATTCCTAACATGCTGAATGTAGTGCCCAGATGCTGGCATCCATCAAAAAGGAAAGACGGGGTACCAAGCTACTGTGTGCTGTTCATTGCAAAGGATGTGAAAAAGGTTGCTGAAAAAGTTTAGTCCATGAATCAAAAGCAATTCAAAGAAGGGAGCAATTTAATCCCACAGGAGAGAGTCGGAAGAATTCGGACTAGGACAGGAGCATCATACAAGTGGGCCATGGAACCAACAGGACAGGTCGAATTTGCCTCTTAAGTAATGACAATAACGGTTGCAACTAAAATTTAGGGCCATAGTACATAGCGGAGGTGGAGGTGGGAGGAAGGTGGGATTAAGAGGAAAAATAATGGCCGAGAGCTTCAACAGCCTCGCTGGCACTGTCTGCCCACATTTAGTGCTCTTCCCTTAGGGTGTGTTCTTTTGGTAAAGACTTAAGCTGACTAAACACTTCTCTGGCTGATCACCAATTATATGACTATTATTGATGGCATGAAATCAAATTGGGGAAAATAAACTAAGCCAGGTTTCTATTAACAACCTAACCACTACTGAAAAGCCTGGAGAAAATATTGTCAGACAATAAGTAGTTTTAAATGTTTTATGCAAATCAGGATTTTGCACAGCTATTGGCTGCTTTGGTTCATGCTTCTGAGGACACAAACCTCCACTATGTCACCTTCTATCCCTCCCTCTGCCCAACCTCTGAGCACAAAATGATTCTAAGGACAATGCACCACAAGGCCCAAATGATTGCTTCTACTGCTGTTTGGAGAGACAGTTCTTCCTGAGGAAGTAGGCACCCAAGGAAGCAGGTTAGTGCTGCGCCTCCGTGATTTTAGACAAAGAAATGAATAGTTCATCCCCCAGGGACATCAATCCAGTGCCTTGTTCAAACACTGAATTTTCATAAGATAAAATATTTGTCTTTTTTAGGCAAGGGGATGAGTAAAGACACCAACAGCCAAAGAGAGCCTGGGGAATCCTTACTGTTCCTCCATTAACACGAAGGAGCAGAACAGCTCCATCTATTACATCAAAGCACCATCACAGACCCTAATCCTTGCTGAAAGGAACTCTCAGGCAGCCAAGCCTTTAATTTGCTGAATAATAGGTCCTCTGATTAACCCTTGTAAAGCAAAGCACAGCCGTTGCAGGCAACAAATGTTCCCAGGGGCTTGAGAAATAAAGGGGATGGGGGTTGGGATATCTCCTACTCCCACTCTGAGTGAACTAACTCTGTGTATCGGTTTCGAAATGGTTAGTTTTCTGTTTTCCTTTTTCACTTTCCCTATTTTCTCTCCAGGGAACACAACATGGTGCTTCCCTGCTCTGGTACTGTGGTTTGTCCTAAGCTTTAAGCCACTGTAACTCAGTGACATGCATAGATAGGTGATTTGGAATGACTGTGTCACCAAATATACTTACAGCAGCAAATCAGTGATATGAAAGACTCTTTCAGGACCAGTTACCCACTCACCTGACTCTAGGACAAGCCACTTAAACTCTGCAAAAAAAAAAAAAAAAAGGGAAAGAAAAAATGGAGAAGGGGATGGAAGGAGGGGAAAAAAAGGAGTAGGAACACAAGACTGGGAGGAAGGGAGAAGTGAAAGGAAAAGAAAAGAGTAATGCTAGCTCAGACCATTAGAAATGACCAACAGATCATTTCTCTGATCTGTTCTAATTCAAAGAAGATATTTAACATTAAAAAAGGTGGTTGATCTTCTTTGCGGGATCCTATTAGTGGAGGTAGACAACTGTATACTTATTTGCCAAGGACAAGTAAGTGGTTAGATGGGTGGTGGGTTTCACACTAGTGTGCTTTAATAAATCACGTACATATTAGACTTCCTGCTCATTGTATCAGATAATGAGATGAATGATTGAACGTATGACACAGTGGTCAGTTATCATGTGAATGATATAAATTCTATTGTGCTGAGGACATTTATCTCTATATTGATCTGGTTTTGCTAGCAAGGATCATAAATTACTAGTCTTCCATAACCGTGTGATACATACTCTAATAACAGAATGCTACCAACTCCTGTTTTCCCAATAAATTTCCATATGGTTCCAGTTAAACAAGTAAAATGCAGAGAATCTTCTTAAAATTTTTTTCCCCAAAAAATTATGAAGACCATGGAGAAAAGCCTGTCTACCCCAAACAAACAGTGGTATGCTGGAGCCAACATACACAAGCCCCTTGATATTGCTACGTTTTCAGGAATTTGTGAACTGACTGATGTTTCATTCGTAGCTTGAAATTGGCTGTGGTGGGAGTATTTACACCACGGAAATCAGTAAACAATATACATCAGCCCTCCATCTCCACCCAGTCCGTTGCTAAATGTCACTGCTTGTGGACTAGAAATCTTGGGAAAAACTGACTGCCTGATAATTCAAAAGCTCATATGGGTAGAAATGTCTTTTTACCATTTTTTCCCTCTGATTCTTTTTTTTCCCCCTCATTTCCTGCCTCCTGTTGGATTGGTAAACTTTTCTATAACCCCTTTTTTCCTTCTGTTGGTTTAGAAACTAGATATTTCTATAGTTTAAGTAATCATCCTACATGTTTAACATAGTTGCTTAACTATAAATTTTTTAGTAGTTCTGCCCTATTTTTGAGCACAAGAACCTATGCATGTCTTAACTACACATTGAACACTAACCCTCCCTGAATTTTGTGATTGCTTAGTTAGTTTTTACATATTTTATCCCAAATAAGTTTCCTTCTTATAGTCATTCATTTCACCCCTTCAGACTATTTCATGAAATTAATTTCTTTTCAAATAAGTTTATGCTTCATTTGTTTGGGTGGGTTGTCTTTCTTAGCCTTAGATTTCTTCACATGTTTTGAAATTTCAGTTGTCAGGCTCACCTTGAGGAGCAGTATTTTGTTTTCCCTCTCCCTCTTACTTCCTCTGTGCCCCGCCTTCTTCTAGTCTTATAATTTCACAGTTGTGTCTTTTTGGCTTTCTGAGTCTTTAGCCAAGAGCCAAGTTTTAGAATGGCATTTTGTGCTCTTGTCCTGTGGTTTTATTAAGCAGTATATGCAAGAGCCCATCCCTGTGGCAGAAAGATTAGCTGCTTATATAGCCTTCTCCCGCCCTCAGCCAGAAGCTGGCTAAAGGCCATTTACCTGAATGATGGTCAACAATACCCCAGGTGAGGGAGAAAACAAGGAGGAAATTGCTATAGTTAGAGCATAGCATCATATGACCCCTCCTCTATCCCATTATTTTCCCAGCCTCTTTTTATCAGCCTAGGGGACTACCCCAGACACTGGCTTCATGCAGGAGTCCAACTCTGGACCCTGAATTGCTTGGATCTCTTTTAATCCTTTTAGTCACAGGAGCCAAACTCCCAGCCACTACTGCTTGCTACTGATCACAGCAGACCCATGACTTCAGTCCAGATGAGTACTTTGCACTTTTTTTCCATCTGAGTTTTTCCTTCCCTAGTAATATGTTTTTGGCCTTTTCCTATATGTGGCCTGTCATTGTTATGGGTTTGGAAAAATATAAACTTAAACGGCCCCCTTGATAGAAAATCTCTTGCATCTAAAGGCAAAAAATCATTTAATTTCAAATGTATCCAACAAAATCTTCTGCTTACCACTCTCCTAAATTACTTCTCTTTAGTAACACCTATTGGTGTGAAGAAGGTATCAAGCTATTAATGTATATGACCAAAATTAACACCTGTAAGAAGTGCCCCTGCTTACTCTATAGGGAGATACAAAGTTTAGGTCACATGCCTCAAACTCTCCCACACCTTGATTTTCACCCACTACAGCCCCATATTTACCTAAGGCAGCCTTGGCGAGGCAATGTTGACATTAGAAGGAAATTGCCAGCTCTGTAGCTTGTCATATCACTGACTGTGCTGAAACATCATGAGCCATAGAACACAACTGTTTCTCTTAATCCTGGCTCCTCTTCAACTTTTCCCTGAACTTCTGAACCAGATGATGGAGGAGGTAGTGGTGGGAAATAGTGAAGTGGGGTAAGGAAGGGGGTCAGGGAAGAGGAATAAGCAGAGATTGTTGGAGAGGAATAACCACAGAAATTGCCAGGGTGGATTTGTTTTGGTATTTTTTTCATATATTTAACCAAAAAAGAATCCACAGCTAACTATGTAGTTGTCATCATTCACTTTTAATAATCCTGTTTCTGACAGTTAAGATGTTATTCTTGCTTTGGGAGAATGTATACATGTATATGTGTACTTATAATTTTCCCACCCCTCATTCTCTTCCTTAGCATTATGTTTCAGGTTAGAAAAGATTGTCCAAAAACCATGAGTCCTAGCATCTAACTTCTAACCAGGTCCATCCTATGCTGGGTATTATTTTTAGGATATCACCTCCTCTAGAATTCTTGGCTCTTCGAAAGGAACTGACGTTCACTGAGTTCCTGCCATGTGCTATGCCTGGTATTGGGGGTACAAAGCTGAAAAGATAAGATACATTTTCTGCTCACAAGGAACTCACAGTTTGAATGGGGAGACAGATGCACAAACAAATCATTTCAGAATGGCTTGACCTGCTCCCCTTCTTATTATGTAAGTCTATAAAAGGCACCATGCTGACACGAAAGTATGAGGGAACAGGCCTCTGAATCTTCCTGGGGAGTCAAGGGAAGCCCCACTTATTCAATTTTGCTAGAATGTGCAGGAAGTATGGAGGAGAGACTGTTTTGCATAGAGAGATAGAGTCCAGATCCTGAATGACCTTGTGTTCAAGAATTTTGGTGCACCCTATAAACAATGAAGAGGGGCAACATGTTTGTGAGTAGGGCATGACTTGACCACTTTGGGGTTTTAGAGAGATCATGCCGACTGTTTCATGGAAGATGATTTTCAATGACCATAGTTATCAAACTAGAGAGAGTACTATGGAAGCTGTTGCTCTAGTTGCAGCACAGAGCTGAATCATAACCCAGGAACACTAACGACATGTACGATGGGATATTCTGCACACCCCAAAGAAGCGAAACAAGAAAACTTAGTTGGGAGCAGATTGGGGAAACCACATATCCTAGGCTCTAGTCAGGGCTCCCACATCCAGAGTCTCTGGGTGCTTTGGCCCTGTACCTCAAGGAAGGCAGAAGACCACCTCCAACACTCCTCATTTATGTGGGTTTCGGGGGAGAAGAAGGGAGAGCACCTAGTGTCTCAACATTCTGGTCATCCTTGGTCCCCTGTAGGGCCTGGCAGGGGAAACTGAAGGAGGCGTCTGAGCAGCTGGACTTGGGTCCTCTTCATATCTCCAGGTGGAGGACAGTGATGGGGGGTGGGGTGGGGTGCTGCCGACATTCTCCCTCAAAAACATGCACACAGTATTATTATTGAGCCATAAAAAGGATTGGAGTACTGATACACACTGCAACATGGATGAACCTCAAAAATATTATGCTAAGTGAAAGGAGACAAATACAAAAGGCCACTATAATTCCACTTATATAAAATATCCAGAATAGGTAAATTTGTAGAGGGCAAAGAAGCGGAAAACAAGCTATTGTTTATGGGGGGACTAGAGGGAAGGGAGGAATAGGGAGTAACGGCTTCATGGGTACTGGGCTTCCTTTGGGGTGATAAAAATGTTTTGGAACTAGATAGAAGTGGTGATTGCACAATATTGTGAATATACGGAATGCCAGTTAACTGTTTACCTAAGATGGTTAATATTATGTGAATCTCACCTCAATTAAACACACACACACCTGCAGCATCATGAGCCTCAGAAGAGATGTTGGACTATCATGCAGACCTGGGTTTAAATCCTAGCTCTGCCATTTTCTAGCAGGTCTAG
The DNA here is from genome assembly GCF_057876585.1 of Rhinolophus sinicus. NCBI lineage: Eukaryota > Metazoa > Chordata > Mammalia > Chiroptera > Rhinolophidae > Rhinolophus > Rhinolophus sinicus. The sequence continues at coordinate 159,631,205 of NC_142517.1, read as the reverse complement.
CTGTGAGACTGCAGGATGGTCACTTAACTTCTAAGAAGCTCAGCTTCCCATCTGACTAGCAACCTGCCTCCTATGACAGCAGGAGGAGTTACTGAACTAAGGCAAGTCAAGGGTATTTCACTGTGTCTGACACATAGCTTTAACAAACAAGCTTTAAATAAATCATACTGTTGTTGTTATCTGTACTCTTGTTGGGGGAGTCATCAAGAAGACATGATCACCGTTTGACCCATGAATTGGACTCAGGCAATGGGAGGCTCCCCACTCCCTTTCCTGCCATGGGAATGTGTGTTCTGCTTGCCTTCCCTGGTCCGAGAAGGTGCTCCAAGGATACTCAAGGGCAGGGGGAGACTGAAGAAAGTGGTGGACCACTCCAGACTAGTCTGTGGCAGGCTTAACCAAAAAGGGAATTTACTGATAAGGCTTGTGTTGGGCTGCCTCAAGATAAGTAGTTTTCCATACCTGCCCACCAAATCTTAAAAGTTTATATAAGAGGCTTAACTGGGTTCAGTCATGTATATCATCCAGACAGTCTCAACACCACATTCTCAAGGCTGTAACCTTGGGACAGTTTCAAATTTCACCAGGAATTTCTGAGGAGGTGGAGAACCAACACTTCCTCACACAGACAACCCCAAATTTATTCAACTTCTTTTACTTTAACTCTTAGGTATCTTTCAGGCTACCCCTGATTTAGCTGAGTGTAACCTTTCTTCGCTTTCCTTGGCTAAATGAATTTTTCCATGTACAAAGATTTTCATATAGCAGAGAGCTTGGTCATAATTAAAAAGATATGTGAGCCCTAAGTTCACAAAGGTATGAGCTACCCTGGTTCAGATACATAGCAAGGCAAGTAGTACTAAGCGGTCATCATCCTCTATCCTGGATGCAGCCTCGGAATCCTGCTAACATAGCATTCTAGGGAGGTGGTCAGGTGGTCGGTGTTGGAATACAAGACGACACCAATTTGCCAATTTATATTGCAATTTGTTCCTCTCAGAAAGGCACATGTGACCAAGAAATCTTAGAGCAGGATGTGTACTGGTTCCTCAAATCCTCAATGAAGGCCTCAAATCATTGATAATTATAGAAATATCCCTCTTTTACTATTGGGTGGTAGGCTTGGGAGGAGGAATTGAACCTAAACACTTAACATCTGAGACATATCTAAATTTTAAAAAAAGAAAGGGAAGAGGGAGGGAAGGAGGAAGGAAGGAAGGAAAGAAGGGAGGAAAAGCTACACTATTACTTTACAGTGTAATACTAAGACTTGACATCAGGGTCATGCTGTACCGTATTCCAAGGATTTTACATCTGATCTTCTCTAGCAGACAGGTGGACGTCGCTATTCTCACCGACAGCTTAGGAACCGGAGGCTTGGAGAGATCAAATGACTTAAGGTGATGTAACCATCGAGTCCTGGACTACATTCATTACCTAGGGCGGCCTTAACAAAGTGCCACAAACTGAGTGGCTTAAACAACGGATATGTATTGTCTCACAGTTCTGGAGACTGGGAGTCTGAGATGTGGACTCAAGATTGGTGGAGCTAAGCTTCCTCCGAAGATGCCAGGGAAGGATCTACTCCGGACCCCTCTCCCAGCTTCTGCTACTTCCTTGGCTTGTAGCAGCGTAAGTCCAATCTTCACATGATATTCTAGGTGTGTGTGTCTGTCTCCAAATTCTCCCCTTTTATAAAGATACCAATATGACCTCATCTTAACTAATGACATCTACAATGACCCTGTTTCCAAATAAGGTCACATTCTGAGATGCTGAGGGTTAGAACTTCAACATATGAAGTTTCAGGGTACATAATTCAACCCATAACACGGAGTGATCAAAGCCAGCCTTTCTGTATATGCGTGAGGAGCATGTCTTGAGCTTTAGGGTTCGAACTTTGGGCCTCTCTTAAAGGCAGCAGTTCCCATTATTCACTAAAATATAGGCTTTTAAACAAAATTCTTTCAAGAAAACATTCAATAGTCCTTCACATCAAAAATAAATTATGGTTATTTCCCCTTCACTCATTAACCTGGTATGATAGCTAAATCATGCATTTGATGACCTTTGGAAATTCCGAATTAAAATACGGGGAGGTCAATGGAATACACATACACACACACACACACACACACACACACACACCCCAAAAGAGATATATTTAAATTCATTCTTATAAATTTTGAATCCATTAAAACAAAAAACAAAACAAACAAAAAAACAAAAAACAAAAAAACCCAGCCTTTTCCTCATTAGTGCCAAAGGGCTTTGTCTGTTATTTTTATCCCTGTCAGAAATCATCAGTGGGCTGCAAGTATGTAATACTGGTGACATGAGCCTTCATTTCCATTTTTTAATTAAAATTCTATTGACCCAGAGCCAGATTTCCATCTGCACCAGAGCCTGTGGAAATTCCACAGTGGAAACGATAATGGTCAGGAAATGGAGGAGCAGGCAGCACCTGGGAGCTTAGCATCGAACCAGAAGAACATCACAGTTCTTGGGACAAGACCCAGGAGGGATGTTGACCAGGCCACTCCATGCGTCTACCTTGACCTTACTTTCGCCATCTCTCCCAGGCCACAGACCAGCCCTGCTGGGGATCATGACTGCCCCTCCTCAAGATACACTTCTGTTGTGACTCATCACCCTGAGGGCACCACTGGCTCTCCTTCCTGACTTGCACATTTCCATTGATGACACCACTATTGTGAGTTACAATATCCACCACTATCACTCACATTTGTTGACTTTTCAGTATTTATCTCACTTAATTCTTGCAATACTCTATAAAGTAGCATGGTTGCAGACTGTTACCTGTCTATGCACTCTCCACTATACTTAGGGATAGAGCCCTGGTACTGACCTGGGCCCATGGCTGCCATTAGAAGACTACATTTCTTAGCTTCCTTTGTAGTTAGGTGTGGCCATGTGATTAAGTTATAGCTAATGATACATTGTATGAAACTGCCAGGAAGTCTTAAAGTAAGGAAAATTTCACTTTTCTCCCCTTCCATCAGCCTGTAATAAGCATGCAATTGTTGGGGTTACAGCAGCCATCTTGGCCCATGAGGTGCCCTTGGGAATAGAAATCACACTAAATGAGGCAGCACCAGGGCAAGAACCTGGGTAGCTGCCATGTGCCCTGCCAGACATGCATGGTTAACTCCCAGCTTATTTTATGTGGAGGAAAATAAAAGTCTACCTTGCTTAAGCCACTCTTATTTGGAATTTTCTAACAGAGCAGACTTGATCTTAATCCCAGGTGGTTATAATTATTATTACACCCATTTTACAGACAAGGAAACTGACCTTAGAAAGGTGAAGTAACTTGTTCAAGGTCAAAAATCTAAGTGGCAGTGTTAGAATACAACCTGATTTCAGATCCTGTGCTCTTAATTTCTATAACATATATTCTCTAGAAAGACCTTTCCCCGTGCTTAAAACACTAGAGTTATGTTTAATACTTCCTTCTCTGTACCAGCTGTCCCCTCCCATAGTTAGTTGCCAAACACTGTGGGTTCTGCTTCCCAGGGTCCTGGTTTCCATTTCCTGTCCCACTGTTCCTTCCCCGTGGAGAAACCTGTAGTGGGCTGACAGCAGACACAGGGACTCAGCCTGGACAAGGTGTGACCTGGGAAAGGTAGGGCTGCTAGCGGAGTGAAGAAGTGAAGGTTAAGTCTGCTCCAGGCATTGCTTCTGTTTTGACTCCTGTTGGAGACGATTATCTCAGGATGAGTTTGAGGGGGTGGGCTGTTGCTCTTGAGAAAGGAGTGGAAGAGAGAGAAAAAGAAAGGGGGGGGGAGAGAGAGAGGGAGAGTTTCCTGAGCTGTGAAAGTCAGTGAGTTTAAGTCTAAATAAAGAGAAGGTGGATAGCAGATTGAATTATTCCAGAGGTGTCAAGGGTAAGAAGGTCATTGACGCTTGCTCTTTTTTTTTCTGCACTTGATCTTAGCCAAAAGGCCGAAAAGTGATCTCTTTTTTTTTCTGAACAAAAGGTCTCATATACCAGAGCTGCCCAAAAAATGTAAGCATATGACTTATATTCATTTTTTTATCAGTGTATATTGAGTATTACAATTTTAATACAGCTTTTTCCTTTCTTAAAATGTGTACACATTCTTTTTCGGCACCCTCTGTATTGATTACTGAAACTACTAGTGCAAAAGTACAGAAACAAAGAGAAAAATAATTTTCCCAATAAAATATGTCCAACTGTACAGATAATGGTGATGTTTTCCACTTGATATGATAAGATGCTAGTGACCTTGATACAGCATAAATATGCATGTCATCTCATGTGCGATTCCTTATAGTCCCCGCTTGGTATTGCCCGAATGTCTCCTCTTGCCGTTGTACCTGATTTCATTACAAGTTTTCATCTGAATTCACTGGGGAATGGGACAATTCTGCTTTTGTTTCTTGGCCATGAATTGCTTGATCCTAAAAGTCTTGTGAGAAGACATAGCAAGGAACAGAGTCAAATGCACACACCATGATAACAGAGAAAAGGAGAAAGAGCTGGTGACACTTTCCAAAAGCAGTTTCAGAACAGTGGTAGGAACCAAATGCAAAGGGTAATAAAATTAATAACTCCGCTTGCTGAACGTGAACACAGAAGCAAATCTTCTGGGGTTCAAATCCCAGCTCTACCCCTTATTAGATATGATTTTGGGACTCTTGACCTCTTTCTACCTCAATTTCTATAAAATGCAGATGATATTAGAACTATGTCATAGGATTATGAAGATTAAATTACATGATGTGTAGAGAACAGAGCTTGGAGTGAGTAAGAGTTACATGTTAGTTATTATTTGTCAGGTTCTACATACACGCTATATCATTTAATCTTTACAGTAACCCTATGAGGTAGGCATTGTCAGTCCCAATTTGACAAATGAGGACCAAGCCTCAGAAAGGTTAAATAACTTCCCCAGGGTTGCTGCTCTTCCACCACTGCCTCTTCTTGATGATGAGTCAGGTGGCCCTCTGGGGAGGTGAGGAGAGAGACAAGCTATGGGCAGACATGTGCGGCACACCCCCTCCCACCCCCACTGCATGCCACGTGCTGGACACACAGATAACACAGAGCTCACAATCACTTCTGTTTACCTCAGCTGTAGATTCTTTTTGATTTACATTAAGAAATTCAAGTGTGATTTTTTTTAAAAGGAAGAAAGAAAAGAAAAAAGAGGGAAGAAAAGAAAAGAAAAGAAAAGAAAAGAAAAGAAAAGAAAAGAAAAGAAAAGAAAAGAAAAGAAAAGAAAAGAAAAGAAAAGAAAAGAAAAGCCAGTGTGGGGTAAACGGTACAGAATATCCTTTAGATTAACCCTATCTAAAAGTCACCTAACATAATGTGCCACAAGCACTAATAATGTGAAATCCATGATATACGAGGATGCTACAGATCTGGTTTCTCACAAGATCTAAACCCAGTATTTGTTGGGAAATAAATAGAATGTGCTGACTAGAGTCTGGATTACCCACTTTACTATGCCTTTTGCTTATTTTGAATGAGGCTCAAACCCTCATTGCCAGGGTTCATAGGACGAGAATATATTCCAGGTATACGGTGGACAACATACTGTTTCAAACTTCAAGTCACAGAGCCACTTGGTTTACACCTTGAGAAAATCAGATTTTATTGGCTGAGTTTATAAGTGGGGGTATAAGTGAGATCAAATCAGGCCCTTTGTGTCTTTAAATGATCTGTTAGGTAATCTAAATTAGCTGCTCTTCAGGGAGAAATAACCTTGAAACACACAGCTTTATTTGTTCTCATGAAAGTGAAAAAAAAAATTCTAGTTTTTCAAAATGAGAAAAAAGTTGGGTTACATTTTTAAGTGTATTGATCAATATATGTTGAGGGGGTGAGGAGAATTTGAGGATTTTTAAATTAGAATTTTTTTAAGCTTCTCCAAGAATTTTTATTAATTCACTAACTCCCTGTAGCTTACGAGACACTAATTAATTCAAGAACCCATAATAGCTAATCATTGGCTAAATAAATCTAAATTGGAGTGATTATGTCACTGGAGGTACCTCTGCTCATTTTAATTAAAATTACCAATTTGTGAAGTAATGTAAATAAAGGTTATTGTATCCTCCTCTAGGAAGTATTAACCCTTTGCATGGCCACCTGAGAATCCAACAGGACTTAAAAAGCCAAAACTATTTATGGAACTTAATCACAGAGTTAGACTATTTATCATTCCAAGTGTGTTGCTCATTGACATTATAAAGCCATGTCAAATTAAGCTGCCTTGAAAGACAAAATGGAGAACGGTGTAGAGGTGAGAATTGTTGTCTTGAAGGGAATGCAATCAATGTCAAGGAAACAACCACCCCAAAATCGTAACCTTTATAAACATTCAGGCTTAGAAAAAAAGCAAATGTTCTAGGTCTGAGTTTCAATTTTTAAGGAAAAAATTTATGCAAATAACCATTAGTTTCAATAGTTTTGCAGCTCAAATCTCACCTTATTAACATTCAATGCAACGGCTTGTAGCTATTCGAAGGTCATTTGGAGGGATAGGAAAGGCTACCTCAACATTGCATGACTGAATGGCAGGGCTCCACTACCATGCTCACGCTGGGAAGTAGACACACCTGCACATTTAGTCAAGCCAGCCAAGCCAGAAAAGAGTGTGTGTGTGTGTGTGTGTGTGTGTGTGTGTGTGTGTTAGTCATCACTAAGTCCAAGCTGAGAGAGAACCCATAGTGTTCTTGATGGCTTTGTCCTTGACTAAGAGAAATCCATCTCCATTGTCTAATCAGCTCAAGAACCAGTGATGATGAAGTCCTAAATCTAATTCCTAATAAAACCCCCCAAAATTTTAGAGGCAAAATGAAAAAGCAAAGTTCATGGATACATGGGGGTGGCCGGTTAGCTCAGTTGGTTGGAGTGTGGTGTTAGCAGCACCAAGGTTACCGGTTTGATCCCCGCATGGGCCAGTGAGCTGTGCCCTCCTTAAAAAAAAAAGTTCAGGGATACTGTGTTTCCCTGAAAATAAGACCTACACCAAAAATAAGCCCCAGTTAAGATCGTCAGCCAGATGGACACATTTAGTATGTTATGACGATGTTCCAGAAGAAGATGACATGACTGTATTTGAATAAATGTAGATTGCTGTACATGAAAAAATAAGACGTCCCCTGAAAATACGCCCTAATGCGTCTATTGGAGCAAAAATTAATATAAGACCCAGTCTTGTTTTCAGGGAAATACGGTACCTTTGGGCCAATGGTTGGGAAAGTATTTTTGTACTTTAGTCCAAAGACCTGATATTAGTTTAAACTTAAAAAAAAAGAAGGGACATCCATTAAAAGGAAGGTGAATTTGGCAAAGGAAAGTTATTGTTATCTTATCAAAAGGCCACTTCTGAATAACGCCTCCTGACAAAATGGAAGTCTGGCTGGGACTTGAACCAGATAAAGTTGTTATGCAAATAGCTTTAGCCACAGGGGAAAGGGCTGATAATGAAATCTCTACAAAGCCAACCACACATTACAGAAGTGACAAAAAAATCTCAGGCAGGGTCCTAGCTCATGGATAAAAAGCAGTGCAGAATTTACGTGAGCGTCATGTTTTATTTATCATAACTAGGCTGTCAGAAATCATGCTTTGACAAATGCATAACTAACACCTATAAATGAGTCAATTATCACTAACAACCAAAGGTTCAAACCAAACAGGCTAATATTTCTTTACTTTTTTTTTAACCCTCAAACAGGTTTACTAATATGATTTCAGACATTAAAAATCTTCCCTACTGTCTCCAAATAAAGGAGGCTTGAAAAAAAAATTGAAAAACATTAAGTCACATCCCAGCACTCACGTTCCACCTTCCCTCCCATGCATTTTCTCTCTCTCCCCCCCCACACACACACACATACACACACACACACACACACACTCAAGCTCTGTCGCCTGTCTACATAACTATAATCACTAAACTGCAGCCGGGCTAATCCCTTCAGACCACTGTAGCAATCGATGAGAAGCCATACAGGTCCTTTGATGAGTGGTGATTATTATGAACCAAGAAGAACAGAAATCATTGAATGACTCTGCTATGGTGCGGCCGTCATATGGGGACAGGGAATCAGAAGATTTTAAAGCTGTTAAAGAATTTCTAGTCCTCTTTATTCTTTACAGACAACCAGTTTAGTTTACTTTAATGTAATGCACCACAGCTCGGCCTACAAGGGGAACTGAAGCAATTATCTGGATATTCAGGCTAAAAACACTTTTCCTGAGATTACCAGATTATCGTCTTCCCCACCTCAGTCCCAGCAATAATGAAAAGTTTATAATCTGAAAGTCTTAATCCTTCATCCTTCTTCCATTTCCCTCCCAACATGAGCAAGGTAAGTACAAAAGCAAACTAAGGCTATCTCTTTAAATAGACATTTCTAACCCAGTGAGTACCATTGTTTATATTTAATTAGAGACTTGAATAAATAGAATGAAATAGTAAAGTTAAATTGCATTTGGTAGGCTGAGTAATGGCAGCCTAGGGTAAGTAGGCTCATCTACAAAACCAAAGGATATTTGAGAATAGTGGGCAGGTTTCTACCTAAAAATATAAAGTAAAATAATTAGTTCCTAATCTCAATAGTCCCAAAAATTGGATAAAAGGAGAAGTCACGGTTGAGAAATCTAAGATATTATAGGGAAAATAGGATTGGGTGGCTGAGGTCAGAAAAGAATCTATGAACAACTGCAATGTACATTTTCATTAATAAAACCAATGAAACAACTCATTAAATAAAGAGAAGATTGATGACATTTTTCCATATTTTAAATTTGTAGTAAAGCACACAATCACTTAATTTTTATCTTCCTTGGTTCATTTGAACCTTTTCAGACATTCCCTCCCCTGCAGTTTCAACAACTATTATCTGTATTGAGTCCTCCATTCTAGTATCAAGACCTTTCTAAGGCTAAAGCAACTCAGACTGAGTGCATCTGGAATTCTCAGAGTTGAGGTAAACATAAGCAGATTTAAATGGGCATATAATAGGATTTGCCACAAATAAAATCAATGGTTGGGAGGGATTTCTATACTGTGTTTAACCTTTTAAGCCCTAACCCCCATCTTCAATTATATACCTTTATTCCCAAATCCATCCAAGGAATACCATGCTTGGTTTAAGAACACAATCACATATTTTTAAAAAGTATACAGAAGCCAAACTTTGGTGAGTCAAGTCACATTTTAGAGGCATCATGAGAGCTTGGTATAGGAAGGCGTATTTATGAATATGTATTGGGTTTTTCTAGGCCAACAGTTTAGAGAAGGTCAATCAAGGGCATCTGTGTATAGCAACAGAATGAAAAGGAAAACTCTGCATCCAGCCTTGGCCAGCAAAATCATCGGAACCTTAACCACTGGATTTCTCTCCCTGGGCTGATCCGAAGCGTATTCCTAGCTACCAAGGTGTCTTTAGCTCTCCAGTTCCCTCCCCCTCCTCCTTAGACTCCCAAATCTCATGAAATGGCTCTTCCTGTGCTCCTCTCTGAGCATCATTCCTCCTGCTGCATCTGTTGTTCCTCTCAACATTGCCCAACATCACCACCCTTGACTTGTGAGGACTGCATTCTGCAGTCATTGCAGGAGCATCAGAACAGGCACTGGAGGGGCAAGGAAATGTCCTCCATCCCTGGCCTTGAACTTTAAGGTCACAGTTCAGCACAGCCTTGCTTGGTCGAGTTCTTGGAGTTCCTCACTGCTCCTCTCGCCTGAGGACGATGGCACAAATCCAGGAGGGACTGGACAAGCAAACAATTTCAGGCACCTTGAAGTATGTTACATTTGAAATGAAAATGAAATGCCCTTTATACAAAACCATTGAGGACAAACACGTTTTGGAATTCAGAATTTTATCAAATTGTAGAAAAGTAAACCAGTGCATTTACTGTATGTTATATAACTCCCCCAGCAGGATCTGGGCCAGCACGCTATAATCAAACACATTAATATATCTGCAGCAATTCACATGAATATTCACACTGAGTGAGATAAATAATGACTATAAATAACCACACTTCAGTTTAGGTCATGTATTGCCACCAAGTCAGTTCACATCAGGTCAGGACTTGCAGCTAAGTGACTCAAGTACAAAAAACTTTCATCTTTCAGAGCTTTTTGGAGTCTGGAATTGTGGATTAGGGATTGTTGATCTGTGTTGTGATTGATTAAGGAAGATGATCAGGAAACCTAGCTTACTTCACTGCCCTGCCGCTTTATAGAAGCACATGTTCAAGAAATTTGTGTTGACCCTTCCCTACTTCCTGCTTATCAACTATTTGGGTCACGTCTTTTCTCCTTCCATGACCTCTGAACACCTTGTTTGTTATAGCGGACACTGAGGGTACCTCTTCCCTGCGCCAGTGCCTGGATACAGCCTGCAATGCCTGGTCTAAATTCCTGCCTCCACAGTTCACCAGCCCCCTAGCGTGGGGTCACATAGTTCCCTCCAGCATACTGAACGTCTTCCCAGACTTGGAACCAGTACAGTCCTCTGTCAGGGGTGTGACCAAAAGTCCATGTTCCCAGCATTGCGTCATCACTCCATTGGTGTTTTTGTGGGTTTTACGCCTGTCTTAGTCTCATTCAATCTTGCCTAGTTCCCTGTAACATAGCTCCCACCAAGTACATCACCCATCAGTGGGTTTTCAGCTTGTTCTGCAAATGTGAAGCCCTGGCTGGGGCTCTTCACCCCCATGCCTCAGGCCTGAGATCCTACTCTGACCCCTTAGTCAGCTTGGGAACTGGAGCCCTGGTCCTACACCACAGATCCTAGAGCAAAGCCCACCTTCCAAGCTGCAAAACCTCTGTTGAAGACTGCCACCTCCTACTTTCTCTGTGGTCCCCGTGTGGGCAACAGATTTGGCGATATTTGCCCCAGGACAGAGTAGATTCTCAGATAAAGGTGACCCATATGATAAGGAGGATGATTATAGTTAAGAGTCAAATGGAACTCCTTATTTTTCAAATCCTGCAGAGGCATCTTCTGTCATTTACTGGAACAAATTCTGTGTCATAACATGCTTGAAGGCATAGCAACTTCTAGTGCCAAGTGAATCCCACAACTTGGATTTCTCCAATCACTGTTCAAGGCCTTGCTGGATAAGCAATTTTCAGTGGAAGAAATACTCACTGTGAAATAAAGTGGTTGAATTCTTCACACCATTTTTCCGGGTGAAGTAAAGTAGGTGGAGGATTTCTGAAAAACAAAAGCAATTTTTTTCTTACAAAAGAAAAGTCCTCAGTTAAGGACAAAACATCAACTTGTCTACTGATACCATTCTAAAGAGCCCTGATAAAATCTATTCTGTTTCTTCCCAGGTGGGACTCATTCATTAGTGGTAAGTTATAAAGTATCAGCCATATTCATTTAGTCCCCCGCTTTCATTGATTCAGGGACCTGTGAGTGTTACATAGGTTAGGAACATTTCTCAGGGGGCAGACACTCTGACAAGCGGCGAGGCAAGGACACAACCACTATAACTGAGAGCGCAGTATTATTAGTGCCATCAGAAAGCTATAAACTTAGTGCTGGGGCTTTAGAGAAATAGACTTTTAATTCTGCAGGATTTTCAGATCATTATGCTACCATTTGAATGAGTTATGCGATGCATTTAAAGTATACTCATACTCATAAATTCATTGGTCCCATTTTATGTTATTTCCTATATGTTAACTTCTGCAATAGGCACTGGAGAAAGAAAAACAGCTAAGACAATGTTCCAGACCCAAGAGGTCCCTGGTTAGAGAAGGGGGAAGACACCTAGCATAACTAATTATTGGAGGTCCAACAGAACCAGAGAACTGCAGAAAGACTCTATGTAATCACTTCCTAGTGAGAAGACGAGAAAACGAGAAAAGAAAGGGCTCTGAATTTGACTGAATATTTACCCAAAGAGATTCAATTTTAAAACAGAAGTGACATTACCTTTGAGGTGAATTAAAATTTTGCCACCCCAAAATATGCCTTTTGGGATATTGATGTTAAACTGGTTATTAAGAAACAAAAGACTCAGACAGAACCGTGACTCTCCCCTTTTACCTACCTAAAGGAATTCAGATAGAAACATCTGCTTAAAGGAAGGGAGCATCCCCTTAACATAACACAAACTAAATGTGGCAGACAGGGAGAAATCTATCACAGCCTGTTTGTTGAACTTCCCTCTGTGTCCAGTTGCTTCTGGGTGGCTCAGCGAGAATTTGTTTACCACATGTTTGCCTTCTCATCTACCTGTAAGTTAGACCTGTTTTCACTTTGAAATCCCAGGTCCCTAGCCCCACTCTCCTTTGTCCAGAATGGCATAGAAGCCTTAACTGCCCATTGCCTCCTTGGGTCTCCTATTCTTATGGCATTGGCACCCCACGTGTGCATTCATAATAAATTTTGGACATTTTCTCCTGTTACTACATCTCTGTCAATGTGATTATTAGCCCAGCTAGAAGAAATTAGAAGGTGGGAGGAAAGTGATTTTTTTTGCAACCCCACACCTTTAATTGATACTTTTTTTTTCTAGCCAGAAATGGAAATAGGGACTTGTGAGCAAGTCAAGTTCAGTAAATGAAGAAAGTTACATTTCTGCACACATGAATTATGATGTAAATTTTGAACTCATTATATATGATCTTTGTTTTCACCTGGGTTCTAACAGCTTCCTAAAGCCATGGATTGCTCAGCTTCAATAGGTAGGAAAATGGGAAGCAGTAAGAATGACCAGAAATGAAAATTGTATCAGATAATGTGATTGCAAGTTGCCCCTCAATCCCTATTCTTGTCTCATTTCTTATGATATGATTTTTATTGTGGCATAATACTGCCATATAAAGCCTACATTTTCCTGAGTTCCTCGTAGCTAGATGTGGCCATGTGAGTGAGTTCTGGGCAACGATATAAAATATTGTTCTGTGGTGTCTTCAGAAAGTCTTCTCAAAAGAGAGGAGACAGGCCATCTTTCTTATTCCCCCTGTCTGCTTCCTGGAGCATAGACGTGATCACTGGAGCTTGAGTAGCCATTTTGGATATGAGGTGAACTTGAAAATGAAAGCTCTGAGCTGAGTATAGCAAAGAAGATAGGAAACTGGGTTCATGATAACATTGCAAAGCTGCCATACCAGCTCTAGACTGCTTCCCCCTAGTTTTCCTTAGCAGGATAGGAAAATAAATTTCCATCTTCTTTAAGCCACTGTTATGTGCAATTAATCCTAATTAAGCCAAAAATATTTCAGAGTATTATCCTATTACATGATTAGAACAATTTGATAAGTGATATAATAGAAGCACAAAATTATGTGGGAGCATAATTGAGGGGGCAATTTACCCGAGGTGGGGAGTCCTAGGAGACTTTATAAAGAAGATGAACTTGAGCTGACCCCTGAAGACTAGGTTGGGTTTTTCAAGATAGGAGGAGAGAGAAGCCATATCAGCTTTGGTACATGAAACAACATGTGCCAAGTCACAAAAGCATAAAAAAACATCTGGTAGAGTCAAAGAACGTGAATAATTTGGTGGGGCTAGATGATACGAATCTTTCGGGTCTGGTGAGAGAGCAGGAGGCAAGGACGAGATGGGTAGGGAAAATGATGAGAGAAGTATATGATTTCCTTGTTCTGTGTAAGAATTTAATTACCCTTCATATCATCTGACTCAAAGATGCAAAGGCAAATTATCCGTGTACCCAGCTAGAAAGAGTAGCAGTTGAAGGTTGCCCTTCAGTGATTCTGGAGGCTGCCTCTAGCTCATGCATTCCATTTAACACTATTTGCCTTCATGTTCCCCTAGCATTTTTAAATAATAAAAGTCCCACCATATAACTTCTGCTTCAATGCCAGTTAGGCTGACCTGTTTTTACTGGCTCGAGCTGCTTGAGGTTGTATATCCACATGTTCGCCCCGCTCGCCTGTGGGGGCCTCAGTGTGGCATCTCTCAGTGAGTACGTTGTCCTAGACTATCTCTACAGCCCATTCCAGGACTTGAATTTTCCTTGCTGTTCTCAAGTTTTCTGATCATTTTGTTCTCATTGCGGCCAGTTCCATGAAGAAGAGCTACTTAAGCAATTTACTGTCTGATAGACTTCATTCACCCCCAAAGCAGTTAACCATTACCAAGAAGTCACTTGTAGACAGAATGCACAGACTTGATTAAAACAAGCCTAGTAGGCTTGACGCTGGCCAGCTGAGCTTGGAGGGAGAGACCTCTGCCGCAATTAGAGAACGACCTGGCAAGAGTCCACTGGAGAGATGGATGGCACGTGTCCACTCTCATGTAGAGAACACTGTCCCTTCCTGTTTTCAGTCTGTTTCTTACCAGGAACTGTGGACAGGGGCTCCCATTTATGTGCTGGCCCGAACCTCTGCAGCAGGGCTCAGAGAACAGCAGCAGCTCACCACTCATCCAGGCCACTACCCATCCCTGATGGCCTCACATGAACCCCACTCAGGAAACATCTTCTTTGAAGCTTGGTGTCATAGGAATTTGTTTTAGAGAAGCTCGTTTGACCTTGTAGATGCCCTGCCTTTCCTGGAGTCCATCCATCATACTTAGGTTCAGTAAATTGAGATCTTGCGAAAGATTATTATCTGTGTGTAATAAAAACTTAAAAAGGAATCTGAAGGCTTTACAGTGCATTGTTTGCACCGGCAACATAAATTCTAGTTCTCTCGCCATCCAGGAAAAGCACCAAATAGGATATAGTTTTGGCTGCTCTCAAAACTACAGATGCAAACTGCAACCCTGCCCAGAGGGTCTCTCCCTAAAAGGAGGTGAGATGCTTCATACTCGATATTATGGGAGAGTCGGTGCATAGCTGTGATTCAGAGACAGGCAGGCATCACTTGCTTATGTGTATGGATGCTGAGAGCCTGCAGGATGTATGAACGGTGAGTGGCTGGAGGATCCATGAATCTGAATAACCAGCTCTCACTTGGATAATGTTTATAAACACACTAAGGCAATGGAGGGTAGAGATTAGTCAGAGAAGGAAAATGACTATATTAGATTTGAATTTTTCCTGACTGGATTTTATTCCTGTGCTTTGGACCCAGAATTCAATTTCTATCAAGATCCCCTGCACACAGATAACATTAGGGCCACGTAAGGCTAGAAGCAAGCGGTGACGGTGAAGAGAGCCCTGCACCTATCATATATCCATGTTTGACATCATAATCCTGGGTCCAGCAAATATGGAGATAAAGTTAACGTTCTTCCTCCAAAGCCTCTGTGGAACAAAATGATTTGCTGTACGAAATTGAATTCATTTTAGTTCCTGAAATAGAGAAACAGCTGATTGGACCAAGGTGGGCACCTGGCCTCCAGACAGCCAATCCTAATTTAATTTGGGGACTACAGCATGACTTAAAATAAGCTGGGTCAATCCAAGTCTCTTTAGAAGGTTTTTTCCCACCTCGAACTGAAAAAAACCAAAAGAATGAGGCAGGTTAGTAATGAGAGTTGAAGCTGAGAGATCTGTGATGATGAAGCAGATGGAGAGGCCACAGCACAATGTGTGAGGTGAAGTTTTAGGAAATAGAAACTACAAGTAGGCAGAAAACCAGGCAATGAGGAGAAAATAGGGCAGGTAGAGGAGAAAGGAAGAAATGTGCCACAAGAAATGGAGACCCTGTGATGGGAGACCAAGTAGGTTATTCCACTGTTCCTTAGGTGCACCCAGAATATTACTGGCCCCAGCATTCTTCTCTTAGCCCTATTCTCCTCCCATTCTACACATTCACTGAGGGCTCACTATATGTCGATGGCTTCCTAATCTGTATCTCCTGCCTTGATTTCTCCTCTGCCTTTTGGCTGATGCAGCTAACTGCTTATGAGAGAGTCCCATCTTGATTTCCCAGGAGCCCCTTAAAGTCAGCATGTTCAAAACTGAACTCATTTCCTCCCCTAAAGCTGCATCCACTTGCCTGCTGAAGTTAGAAACTTGGGTTCTATCCTCTCCTTTAACCCCATATCCAATTCGAGAAGTCAGAATAATGGCGCCCCAAAGAATGGCAGAATGGCGTCCACATTCTAATGCCCAGAATTTATCAACATGTTACATCCCATGGCAAAAGGGACTTTGCTGGTGTGACAGAAGTTAAGGACCTGGAGATGGGGGATTGCCTTGGATTACCTGGATGGGCTCAACTTAATGTCAAGGCCTTTAAAGCAGAAGACAGAGGCAGAAAGCAAGCAGAAGAGGCGGTGTGAAAAGGGAGTCTAACCACCATTTCTGGAAGATAGGGGAAGAGAGCCAAGGAATACAGATGGCCTCTGGAAGATGGGAATGGGCCTCAGTTGATACCCAGCAAGGAAATGGGGACCTCAGTTCTACAAATGCAAGGAAGTAAATTCTACTAATAACCTTGAATGAGCAAGGAAACCAATTGTCCCCTAGAGCCTCCAGAAAGGGGTGCAGCCTTGCTAACACCCTGATTTTAGCCCAGTGAGACTCATATCAGATTTCTAACTTACAGAACTATAAGATAATAAACCTGTGCTGCTTTAAAATGTTAAATTTGTGGTAACTTGTGTTAATTTTCTATTGCTGTCACAACATCAATCAAGCACCAATCCTCTAAATTCAACTTCTTAAATCCCTTTCTTAATACCCCATTCCCTCTTTTATATCCTAGTTCAGTCACTTATCATCCCACACCCACACTATTCCAGCAGCCTCCTCATTTTATTCCCTCTATCCTCATCTCTCTCTAACCCATCTTGCACTTGGCAGCTAGAATTTATTTATAACATACAAATCTGATATTGTTATTTCCTTGCCTTAAATTTTTTCAGTAGATCCACACAGCCAGCATGATAATATTAATGCTTTTACGTGAACTATTAATGGCCTTTCCTGCTTATCTACCCAACCTCATCTCCAACCACTTCCATGTTCACTGCATGCTTCAGTACTGTACTACACAGAACCTACAGCTCCTAAAGCAAGTCCTGTTCTTTCATGCCTCAGGGCCTTTGCACATGCTCTACTTTCAGTCTAGTGTGCTCTCCCCAATTTGTCCACGTCGCAGGTTTTTATTCATACTCCATGTGTTTCTTTAGTGCCCAACACAGCAGCACTTAGCAAATTTTTGCTGAATGACAACATGAATGAAAGCATACATACTATACATATAGTGTAAGTAAGTCAAGAAATAATGCCAGGGCAAAACATGACTTGGTCCCCAAAGTAGCATAAAACAGACAAATACGGAACAGATCCTTTGTATATGGGCAAACTCTGATTAAATTGTTCACAGCAAGTGGGGTTTGAGGAATAAAAGAGTCCACTTAGGAGGTGACTTGAGTTGGACTTGACAATATATAAGCCTCATTCCTCGACTTTTGAAGCCCAAATGTTCCCAGGTCCCTGACTATCTCAGACCAAAATGAACAAATAAATCATGACTTTAAAGCTCATTATGGTCATTATCTGATGTCAGGGCCAAGAAATACACACGCATAGCGAGTTGGATATAGGAGAGAACCAACACCAAGAACTACCTCATGCTGAGTGCTTACCGCCATCAAGCTTCATGCCAAGTGCTTCGCATACAGATCACTGGAACATCACAACAGTCCCATGAAATAGGAATTATTATTCCAGTTTTACAGGTGGGCAAAATAAGCTTAAAAGAAGAAATAGTCCTAAAACCACCCAACAAAAAGTAGAAAAGTCAGTTTTTAAACTCAGGCATTTTTGTCTCCAATGTTCATATGCCTTATTGTTTTCTGTGTTTTATCTCATGAAAAGTCCGTTACTTTGAAAGATGAATTAAGAGAACATATATGCAAAATATGACAGAAAGCCAATTAGCAAGCAACGTCTCCAGAAGGTACAAAATGAAGTCCTCAAACATTACAGCACATTCACAAGGAGATGCTGAGTAAAAGATTTCTCAATGAGGCTGAGTTGATTAAGAACAGCTTTCAGGAAGTTGTGAATTTCAAGGTAGATCCTAAATAGAGGGGACATAAACCAGTTGGTAAGGGGAAGCGGGTGTTAGGGAAGGAGAGGTGAAATACAGAGAGGAGATATAAGGACTGAGGCATAATACTGAATAAATAATAATTAACATACAGTTAAATGAACACCTACGAGTGTGTTCAAAATTTATTCTGTTTATTTACTCATAACAGAAGAACAGCAAGACATCTGAGCACAATTAACCATTCTGAGAGTATTAACCATAGCGACAGAGCTGCCATCCTATCACAACTGGGAGATTCATTAACGAGGTTGAATGGTTAGGTGTGTGCCTGTGTCTCTTCCCTCATTATTACCACCTAGCCCCAGCCAAAGTGGCATTTCTCCCTAAATTACATCTTAGCCATTCAAAATTAATTATTTAAAAATGTTAATATTTATTTGTAATACATGATTCTGTTTCAATGTAAAAAATTCGCCAATACAGGAAGACAGAAAACAAAAGGCAAAATTCCTCTTCACTACCACCCCAATCTCAGTCGCGTCCCCCTATCAAATGGCTTGTATGCTCTCAGACCTTTTTATATGTATTTAAAAATATTTGCTATAAATATATAATATATATACTGTTTTGCTGTGCTATAAATACAACAGAAATTTTATAATACAGAGTGTGCCAAAAAAATGTGTACACATTTTAAGAAAGGAAAAAAACTACTAAGACTGTAATACTCGACATACACCGGTAACAAAAGATAAATACAAGTTTGACTTCTGCAATTACGAGCGGTGCTCAAAGTGGTTACCATCAACATAATTTTAATACAGATTTTTCCTTTCTTAAAATGTGTATACATTTTTTGGCACCCTCTGTATATTAGTTTTAATAATATATTTATAGTTGGGGACAGTAGAAATGGGGTTATATGCTACACATAAGTATCCTGGTACTAATTTTTTCCATCCAATAACATGGTTTAAAGATCACCCCATGCCGACTTCAGACATAAATAGTATTCTACAACATGAGAATAGTCTGTTTAGCCATTCGCCCATTAGTGGATATTCAGGTTGTTTCTTTTTTCTTTTTTTCACTATTAGAAAGAAGGCTGGAATGGTTTACACATGCCACATGTCACAACTTTCAAACTTTTAAAAGGTTTCTTAGGTGGCAAACACCTCTTGTCGACGAACATTTCGGATCCTACCACATCGCCTCGTCTTCTCCAGGTGGCCCAGCATGCAATTCCAGAGCAGAGGAGGAAGTGACCACCAAATGGCCCCGCAGGTTATGAAGAGTGCCCCTGGGTCACCATTCCATGGAACCAGTGTGACTAGGAACCATACATTGTTCAGCGTCACCAGCGTCAAGCTTTGAACCCTGCTGCTGGGTTCCTTTCCTGCAAGAATCACCCAACTGGTTCCAGTGGTCAGTATCTCTGGGTAATTATTTTGACATGTGGGGCACAGACCAAGATTTATTCAAAATATACATAATTCTGCTAAAGAAGAATTTGAAAAAAATGAAATAGTTGAAGATATTTCTTTAAAATCAATCAGAAAATAGACATGACGATGACACAGAAATCAGAATCACAATTTTACACTCTGCACACTTCGTACATGTAAAAGGTAGTCCAGGTGAGAAAAGACGTCAATGCTAAATGCTAAATTCACCGTAATGGCATGTCTCAATCAGTGTCAATCCTTTGAAGGAGGGAAAAGGAGGAGAGGAAGAGGTTTCTAAGGAGGACACTAGATGAAAAAGGAAGTAAACGTAGGCGAGGAAAAATATTTTTTTTCCTTTACCCTTGAAGTTCTTATTGGAAACTCTATAACAGAGGACAGATGAACAAGATAAAAGCATACTAATTTATTTAATATAAGTTTTATGTGACATGAAAGGCTTCATAGGAAAGGAAGACCCAAAGAAATGGTTAAACTTGAGTGTTTTTATGCTGTTTGATGAACAGTGGAGAGCTGTGGAGAGATGTGATGGGACAAAGAGCATGAGCTGAATGTGGTAAACGGGGGAAACGTACAAGGCCTGTTCATGCAGAGTCTTCTCTGTGTTTATTATTTCAGTCTTTGGAGATAAAGATGCACCTTTCCTCTGGGTATAGAGGGGGCACCTCTCAGAAGGGGGTTTTATGACCTGCTTCAGGGGAAGGTCAGAAAGTCCTTCCTACACATGCCATTTCTCAAAATCCTTCAGCTTGAAATTTCAGTATGCCAAGGTGCCATACTTGGGGGGAGCATGTCCTGAATCACATCATAAAAAATAAAATGAACCAACGTCATACCTCAGCCTTAGATCACCACTGTCTATAAAAACAGAGGTTTTATGTTGAATGCTCATGATAATTTATTCCACAATAGCTGAAGAAACTACTAAAAGCAATGAGGAAAAAAAACAAAGATTTGTAATTAAATTTCAAGCTGGTTGATTCCTTTGATTCTGATTCTTAATAACCTGATTTGATCCTGTCCCTTAAATAACACCATTTGCAATATTAAGCTATAATTTTTAAAATGCAAGTTTACCACGTCAAATCACATGGCTCATAATAAATCCATTCTTCACCATTAACCATCAACAAGTGACAAGATGTTCACTTCCTCTGGCTTTCCAGCCCAGCAAGAATCTGTTTCAAAGGTCATCTCAGAATCTCAAGATTATATTGTGCTCCCCATGTCAGGTGTTATTACCCCAGGCCTATGAGATGGGGTGTGTGTGTGTGTGTGTGTGTGTGTGTGTGTGTGTGTGTGAGATATAAAGCTTTATTAATCCTTAGCCACGACACCAACATTTCAAATGTTCACAAAAGGCATGAGCCGCATTTTCTCATTCTCTCTGAAGCATACGGGGTACCTTTCCCTCCACTGTGCTCTCCTTATGCAAACACATAGGGCACATAAGTAACTCAGCCATGCATGCAGAGTGCAAGAGAAAGTCAAGGACAATAGAAGGCTACGTCAATAGAGATGATGGAGGGGATGAGTGGTATGTGGTTCACTGTCTGAGCCAATGTGGTCATTTGCTGACATCCGTTTTTCAATTTCCTCCTCAACAAGAACTCAGCAGCGCCATCAAATCCAACTGTTATCATCCAATGCGTCAGGGAAGCAGACCTTGCCCAAGGACCGGCTGGCTAATGACCCTTTCCCTTGGTGGTCCTTCCTGAACAGAGTGGAAGCCACAAGTCTATTCTTTTTCACGGTTTTACATGCATGATTTGTTAATTCATGATTTTAAAGAGATGTGTTTCAAATAGCTCGCATTGTTTTCTGAATGTTTTCCTATCATCAAATTCTGGACTGTTTGTGTGGTTCTGTAGAATTGTATTCATTGAAGATGACCATTATGGTGTGACTAAGCATTCTGGAGATACAGAATCACTCCCCAATTACCTTAGTATTTTAAGAAAAAATAGCTTTACATGTGGTGGTATAAAAGTCATGGCAATGTGATACCGGCCCAGGGGATAGGCAAAGCTAAACAGCATGCACTAGACATGTGCTTTCCCTGGGTATCCGTTCCTGATGGTAAGTTATTTATAATGGCTTCGTATGAAAATCACTGGGAGTTGGGGAGAAGGAAACAATAAAAAGTAAGACTTTTCCTCACCTGGGTTCAGAATTAATTGAGGAACAAGGTAAAGCAGTCAGTAGATTGGGTCCAAAATAACACCTTTATTACTGATAGAGTGGATCTTGGAAAATGTAGTTTTCATCTGCAGGCTTTCTAAAACTGAGAGACAGACAGATTTATCTGACCGATCTTGGACCAGCTGACCCAGAGCTGGACCAGCACAGGTCCCTTACTCAGGGGCAGAGCCTTGGCCACTGAGCTGCCTGCAGGCTGAGAACAATCACCCAGGGCAGGGTGACTCCCAAGAAAAGAAGAGAAAGAGCTCAGATATGCATGCCCAGTGCCTCCCCGAACTCACCATCTCTATAACATCACCTCTGATCCTTCAGAATCTATCAATTTGGGTCCAACCAGAAAACAGAACAAACACCAGTAATTTGAACAAGGGAAACTTAATATAAACAATTATTAATTTGTAATAGGGGATTAAATACTGAATAAAGAGACCTCTAACAAGTACAGGAAGGGCAGATATTGGGAGCAGCTACCTCTAGGTGAGCCAGAACGCCCAGGGAAGAAATTATTTGGAAGTGCTCTTGCCCCCAAACCCAAGGCTGAGATTCAGACCTCTTTGCAAAGGATGTGACTATGGCCCCACTCATAGTGAGGTTCCCTGAGGTGAGACAAGCCAGGGCTGGCAAACAGGAGACCACCTGCCAGGAACCTTAGAGACCCACTGGGAAACTACCCAATACATGCTGGTAAACTCCCTGGAGGGGGGGCACCCCTGGGTGTCCCAAACGCCACAGGAGCAGGAAGGAAAAAGCACACAGAAACCAGGATGGGGCCCTTTCTCCTGCAGTGGCCTCTCAGTGCCCTCTACTGACGAAAAATAACATCTGCCATCTGGCCAAGGAGAAATGTTTAGAGTGCACTCTAGTATCACAAAGCAGGGCAAAGAAGTGTAGATTCAGAGCTGAAAGGCACTAAATTGATATCTGGCACAGGAAAGAAGTGAATGAGAAAACAGAGAGAGTCTAGGAGGGTTAGAATGCGTTTTGTTTTGTTTTGTTTTGTTTTGTTTTAAAATGTTTGTTTCAGGCTTGCCATAGGCAGCTTCCAGCTATCATCAACTGAATGAGTTTAGTCTCCTCTGATATTAGGACCACTTTCTGGATATATCTGAGAGGTAATCAAGAGATAACAGAAATCTTCTCCCCTCACTTTAAAAATCAGTTTTGTCATGGTATATGAAATGTCCTCATTAAGACTCACTCATTGCTTTCTATCCCAGGCTTTCCATATTGATATGGGCATGTTCTGGGAAGCATCTTATTGTTATCCTTTATTGGCCATCACTTTACACTTTACTTGGGATAAATGGGAGGCAAGAATAAAAACTTAGAAAAGGGACACAGAACAAAGACCAGTGAGGGGACAGGACCATTTACGCAGACTTAATCTTTTTGTGGTTTTCCATTTCTATGGTCCCAACTTTGTGTGAGCTGAAAAAGTGAACAGTCAGATGGCATAACACCTCTTCTTACTCTTTCCAGTCTCTCTGCCTTTGCTATTTCTCCCAGCATAGAAAGGAAAAGAAATTAATGAAAGTTAATGCGGTTCAAAGTCTTTTGCCAAGATTATGGCCATAGAAGGGGACTCCTTTTTCTGCTGGGGACCCCTTTCCCAGTCATAAGTGCCAGGTAGAAGGCCAGGAGCAGGCTGAGGGGAGCTGGTTATGGTTCTTCCCTTTATTCTCTCAAGCCCAGTCAGGAATGCACCATTTTCCATTAAGTTGGACCATTTTTCTACAAAGTCTAGTATAATTTCTGAGGTCTGAATCCTTAATTTTCTTGAGAACTTACTATGGGTAAACACTATGTTAAGAATTCACTCATTTAATCCTCACATACACTGTGTGAGGCAAATTATACAATCCCTTGTTTTAGAGATAAAGAACCAAGGCTTAGAGAAGTTCCAGAGTGGGTAATGCTGTGGCCAGGCTTCCAATGCAGGCAGCCTGATCCCCAAGAGCGCAATGGCAACCACTGCACCATCCTGTTTCCCCATTTCGGAATCCTTCCTGGTTAATCAGACGCTATAATACCTTTAGCTTCTGCCAGAGCAGTGTATGTCATATTGATAGGGGAATACGGGCCCGATTTCATAAGCTTGTTGCCCTTCTAACATCCATCAACTTACAAGCACAACACTCTTCAGATCACCAAGACATTCGCAAGCAAATCCAAAGAACATTTTGTTTGGGATACAGAATGATCAGTAATAGGGAGTATGAGCAGAGAATGTTTTCATCTGTTGAGTTTTATGCATTCTCTGTCATTCAGTTCCCTCCAAAGTCACAGCTGGTAAAACCAAATGGGTCATTTTACCACAATCAGACGAACGTCACAGTTCACGAAGCACCATTTGTCCTCTAAGGCAAAGCCATGCACCTAATTACAACACACTGTTAATAAATTATAATAGACAAAGAGAAATTGACTGCTATGGGTTTTTTCCCCTAGCAAAGCAAAACCACTTAAAGGGCAGATTGTGCATCTATTCCTTCTTTTATTGTTTCAATAAAGTTAGCAATATATTTTAAACAGGAAAAAATCAGGGCAGACCTCAGATGAACAGATTGTATCATCAGATCCTACCACATTGTCTCTAATGGGGGAAATTAGCAGCTGAACATCAGCACCTGTCACCATGAGCAGACCCTGGCACACACACCAGGTAGGAAGGCTGAGCAGTTCCCTAGAATAATCTGAACCTGGGCCACCACACAGCGTGCATGCCAGTGACCACAGAAGCAGGCTTCATTTAAAATCAAGTGGATATATTAAATGCCAGGGGAGCTGCAGCAGCCGTTCCTAATGAAGATTGGGTGCTAACAATTGTGAGCTTTAAAGAGGTTTTATGGAGACTGTGCTAACTGCAACAATGGAGTCACGCAGACTTAAGACAGAGAGACGGGCTCAGCAGGAACCACGGAAAATCCATCCACTTTCAAAGACAAAGGGTACCGTGGGAGCAGCACCTCCTTTCACACTTGGGTGGTTTAAGTCATGTCTCCACTGGGCAGATTATGGCCAATTGTTTTCACTAACCTCAAGATCAATTGCAATCATTGCCTCTGAATTGACTATGTCCAAAGTCTTGGCAGTTTGTTAGCAAGCCCAAATGAGCAAGCCCACATTTGTATTTCTGACATTGTAAATATGTCTTCTTTTTACAAGGGCTTTGGCTCCTTTACTACCTGGTTGCCTAGCAACGTTTTGAACACACAGAAATACAGGAAAGGGAGGCTGGAAACATACTGATGAGTGACTTTGTATTTATTTCACAGATTCCTTTAAAAAAAAATCAATTTGTTGAACTCCCCTGGGATGGGTGTGGGGTAGGAAAGGAGGGGCTGTGTTATATTGTAGTGCTGCTACTCTTCTAGCAGGAACATACCATACCAGCAAGTATATTTATACAGGCATATTCAGCAAACTGGGGGCAGGGGGTGGTTATCACTAGTTATTGCATATTAATAAAGATGAAGGATACAATAACATCAAATCCTTAGAAACATAAAGAGTAAAAACAATGCCCATTTCATTGTCCTCTCTCAGGAAGGTCTCAGACAGTGCCTACGAAAAGCCTGCAATCTCTCTCATTTCATCCTAACTGTGAATGATGAGTGAACAATGCTGCATTCTTGTCTGCCTGGTATTCTTCCTTCCAGTAAATCATATTTCCCCACAAAAAGTAGCCCTTTCATTCTGGTGTTCAAGTTTATTTGCAAGGAATTGAACAAAGTAGCCTCCCATGATTCTTTCAATTTCCTCTGTGTCTATGGTTACTTCCCTCTTTTTATTTTTTATTTTGTATTTTTAAACTCTCTTTTTTCATGATTAAGTTAGGTAATAATTAATCTATTTTCCAATTTTTATTCAAAAAAGCTCATGTTTTATATATTGGTTCTACTGTTTCCTATATTTTGCTTCATTAATTTCTACTTCTATTTTATTCAATCCTTTCTTCTACTTGGGTTGTAACCTTAATTCATTTAATTTCATTCTTTCTTGATTATTAAGTAGTTAGGGCTATGAATTTGCCTCTAATCCCTGCTTTAACTATTTCACATTAATTCTAAAACATAGTATTTTGATAATTATTTTCCATATATTCTTCAATTTTCATTTAGATTTTTGTGTAAACCTGAGATGTTAAAGATGGTGGGTTTTGTGTGTTTTTTCATACCTAGGTGTTGGGAAATTTTGGTTTTTTGTGTGTTTGATTATTTCTAGTTTGATTGCATTGTGCTCAGAGAATGTTGTTTGTACTGTTTATATTTTTAGAATTTAAGAATGTCTTTGTAAGGGTGGCCAGTTAGCTCAGTTGGTTAGAGCAAGTGCTCTTAACAGCAAGGTTGCTGGTTTGATTCCCACATGGGCCAGTGAGCTGCACCCTCCACAACTAGATTGAAGACAAGGACTTGAGCTGAGCTCCCACTGAGCTGCCGGTGGGTGGCTGGATGGCTCAGTTGGTTAGCATGTGTGCTCTTAAAAACAAGGTTGCCGGTTTGATTCCCGCATGGGATAGTGGGCTGCGCCCCCTGCAACTAGGTTGAAAAAAAATAGCGACTGGACTTGGAGCTGAGCTGTGCCCTCCACAACTACATTGGAGGACAACAACTTGACTTGGAGCTGACGGGTCCTGGAAGAAACACAGTTACCCAATAAAAAAATTTAAAAAGAAAAAGTCTTTGTAGCTTTTGTAGTAGGTACAAAATAAATAAATAAATATATTTTTAATATAACTATAGTATACTTATATATGTAATATATCATAAATACTTATAATTATATAATTATATTAAAATATATATTAAACATATATATCAAACCTTGTCCCTCAAGAATACAGAATGCTCTATTGTAAAAACTATGTATGGTTTCAGATGGGTACTAGACTTATCAGGGTGATCACTTTGAAAGGTATATCAATGTCTAGTAACTAAGTTATACACCTGAAACTATTATAATATTGCACGTCAACTGTAACTGGAAAACAAATCCATTTAGAAAAAGAAAGAAAAATACAGAATGCTCCTTTTTTCAAGCTCCCCTGCAGCATTCACAGAAACTTACACCATTGCTTATTTTTTTGATACATTATATCTGTAAAGGAGTGAGAGAAGTTCAATAAATAACTTCTGCAACCAGTGTATATCTCCTTGTACTTTCTACACTTTGTAGTTTCTGCTTTATGAATATGATGCCATAAATAGATATACTTATTATCTTCATTAAGCAATAGCACCTATTAAAAAGTTCCCTTTTTGGACAAATTTAATGATTTTGGTCCTGAGTTTAATATCATCTAATATTAAGAATACAATGTTATAAATTGTTGCTTTATAAAATCTTATATTTTAAAGAAATTAAGAGAGAAAATGAGAAAAATATATTTAACGAATCTTTCACATTAACCCACATCTTTACCATAGCCTGTGCTCTTTATTTTTTCTTGGGGACTTCAGTTACCATCTATTATCATTTTCTTTCACCATAATGACAACCTTTAGTGTTACTTATAAGGCAAGTTAGCTAACAACAAATTCTCCTAGTCGTTGTTCTTCCCAGTCCCAGCCCTTCTCATCCTATTGGTCTTGATATAGCCTTGACTCTCATGTGAGTCACCACTTCCTAGTTCTGTTTCTGCATTGACTATAAAGTATCCAGATAGGAGAAGATACTTGCCAATGATATATCTGACAAGGGGTTAATATCCAAAATTTATAAAAAAAAAAAAAACCTCATACAACTGAACACCAAAAAAACAAACAACCCAATTTAAAAATGGGCGGAGGACATAAAGAGACATTTCTCTAAAGAGGACATACAGGTGGCCAGCAGACATATGAAAAAATGCTCAACCTCACTAATCATTAGAGAAATGCAAATAAAAACCACAATGAGATGCCACCTCAACCCAGTCAAAATGGCTATCATCAATAAAACAAACAAGCGTTGATGAGGATGTGGAGAAAAGGGAACCCTTGTGCACTGTTGGTGGGATTACAGATTGGTGCAGCCACTATGGAAAGCAGTATGGAGGTATCTCAAAAATCTGAAAATGGAACTAGCTTATGATCCAGCAATTCCACTCCTAGGTATCTATCTGGAGAAATCCAAAACTCTAATTCAAAAAAGTTTATGCACTCCTATGTTTATTGCAACACTATTCACAATAGCCAAGACATGGAAACAACTGAAATGCCCATCAGTAGACAACTGGATAAAGAAACTGTGGTACATTTATACAATGGCGTATTACTCAGCCATAAAGAAGAATGAAATCCTACCATTTGCAATGATATGGATGGACCCAGAGAATATTATGTAAGTGAAATAAGTCAGAGAAAGACAAGTACCATATGACCTCACTTATATGTGGAATCCAAAGAAGAGACTATATGAGCAAGCTAAACAGAACTAGACTCAGAGACCTAGAGAAAAAAACTGATGGCTGCTAGACGGGAGAGGGTTGGGGATGGGGGAGAAGGTGAAAGGATTAGAAAGCGCAAATTAGTAGACACAATATCACCAGTGGAATATGAAAGACAGTTTTCTACAGTGTTTCTCGCACTTGTCTGACCATAGAACTCCTTTTTTCTAATAGTTGTTCATATGCCATAGAACTTTGGAAAACACTGTACGACATCAAACTGCCTCACAGGAAAGGCAGGGAAGCCCAGACTGAGTGAGCTTGGAGTCCTCCTTGGAAGCAGCACACTCCTCTGAGCAACCTCCAGCCTTTCTCCAAATATTTCTTCCACCAAACATGATCCTGTCTGCAAGTAGAAAGGGACTCTGGTGATGCGGCAAAGTGGACTATTAGGGTGAGGATAAGGACAGACTGAAATGCACAGATGTGCTTCCTATAAGATCGGGAATCTTCCCATAGTGGCCCTAACTCCATGTTTTTTAAAATGGAGTTTATAGCACATATGCTTCAGAATCCAAAACATCCAAAAAATTTGGTAAACATGAAGATACCCAGACAGTACTCGGATCTGATAAAACAAAAGCTCTGGGAACAGGGCCTGGAGATCTGTATTTTAACAAGCTCATTAGGTGATTCTGCCACAACTAGAATTTAAGAAGCATTGACTTAGGTAATCAACAACAGATGTGAGACACGTTTCCAATTAAATCCCAGTCACGAACCAAAATGAAAATGGCCTAAGATGCATCCAGTGGGGAACTATTTGGTTCCGTGGTAAATAACCACATCTCAATGACACCAGCCTTCCTGGGGATGACTATTCCATGGTCTGTCAGATCTCTTCATTAGGGAACTTCCCTGCTATTCCACCTAAGTAGCTTTCCTTTATTTGATCCAGTTTTCCCCATGTTTTATACAAAGCTGAGTACAGCAGCTATACTCAACAAATAAAAATGCTATATAAACGTCACTCCAGGCTCGTGTTTCCATCCGATTACTCTTAAATGGCCCAGTCTCCCTGCAAAGTGAGAGTCAACCTAGCTGTCCACAGCCAGCTTCTTTAAGTCTCAAATCTTAATTTCGATGAGTAGTGCCATTTTCAAGTCAAGTGTACAGCCATCAATGGCCTCATTCTTGCAAACAGATGGCATTCTCACAGCTCCTCAGCCACATTACAAAAATTGGGACTTAGAGGGCTGTTCTAGATGGAGGTACTTAAGGCAATTGGAATGTGACCATAACTATCATGTCAGTTATAACGCTGTGATTTCCTGGCCTTACGAAAAAGACCACGAACAGGATAACATCGGTACCATGACAATCAAATGGAATGAGCCAAAGCAGCAGGCGAGATTTGGATTGCACATCAGGAAATACCTGCTGACTATCTAGATTATTAGGAAGGGCAAAAAGCTGCCAAGATAGGCGGTACAGTATCCTCTGTAGGTCGTTAAAAAAAGAACTCCAATCTTCTAAGAAGATTTCATGCCCAGGCACAGCCGAGTACACAAAATGACCTTTTCAGATTTTAGAATAAAAATGTTATGAGTATTCAGAAGATGCAGTTAGATATAGTTATTCAACAACAACAAAAAATCTCTTTGGAATAATAAATAATCTATTAGAGAGCATTTGAAGAACTTCAACTGATTTTCCTGGGAATACCTTGGTTTCAGAGGGGGATGTGTGTGTGATCTGAAGCAAAACTGGACTGTCCTAAAAGTACCAGTTGGGGCCTTAAGCATCCAGCACAAATTCCATGCAGTTAATGAGCTCCTGCAAGGAAGAGTTCAGTGAATTGGTCCACCTGAAATAATTAACTTTAAATCAGATACACCCCATGATTTATGCACACATGTATGAATATTATATGTACGGTTGGAGTTTTGAAGGTCGTAACCCTAGGAATTCTAAGTATGAAATACTTGGCAAATTATTTAACCTAAAAATGCAATGACAACCAACAATAATCCTGCGCCCCCTCTTCCAATAATGCTTTGGAATCTTCTCTTAAATAGGCTAGACATCTATAATTTTGAGGTCACATTTGTTGATCTGCCTAGGTCCTGGGAGATAAAGAATGTGACCTTTCTAGCTATCAGTCAGAACCAGAGTTCCAGTCACAGAAAGAAGCGATGGCTGGGGGAACCTGCAGTGTGCGCTGTGGAGTCAGACTGCCTGCCATCAGTTCCCAGTTCCACTGCTTACTGCCTGCACAAGCCTGGGCCATTTTTTAACCGCTTTTTATCATATGTAAATGGGATAGAAACAATATTTATGTTATTGACATCAAATGAGTGTTAAATAAAAATGATTGATGTAGAGCATTAAACACAATGCCAAGCACCAAGTAAACATTCGGTGTTAAAATTGCCGTTATTATTAAGAATTACAAGTAAACCATGAGTCTCTTTAACTAATTCTCCAGATTATGCCTGACATGATATGATAAATTTATGAGGAATCAGTCTTCAAAATAAAGCAGGCTCCCAAGAATTGTAACTTAAAGGCTGCTTCTAATTCCTGAAACACCAGTTTTTTCAGAATCAAAAGAGATGAGGAATTTTGTGCTCCTTATAAATCTTGAGAACCAAAAAATAACAGAATAAAACAGTAAGAACAACAAGATGTGTGTGATCTAAAGCAAAACTCGACTGTCCTAAAAGTATCAGTCGGGGCCTTAAGCATCCAGCACAAATTCCATATAGTTAATGAGCTCCTGCAAGAAATGGCTGATGCTCAATTAAATATGTGGATATTGGTGGACCACCCTCGAGGAGCATTAGGGGGGACAAAATTGAATAATGTTAAGTAACACAGTGATGAGTAACAGTGTGTTCTTTTATGTGTTCTAATTCCAGAGATTCACTCTCAGCATAAGATGCTTCTGCCAACACTTCCCATTCTCGAAGGACTTCCTCTCTTTATCAGCTAACCCAAATCTTACTCTTCCATTAGGACTTGCTTTTTCCCATAGAAATCCAAAGACAGCTACTTTACAATGCATTGTTCCTTACTTGAACCAACCAACCTCCCTTCCTCCCTCCTTCCCTCCCTTCCATACTATAATACTTGAATGCCTACAAACAATATGTAAAACACTGTGCTCACAGATGGCGTTCACATATGTTTGTATATATAGTCCCCCTTTCTTAGCGATATTCTGTGTCCTCCACAAGTTAAAGATCCAGTGAAAACTCATAAGACAAAGCAGTGCAACCAAGGGAATTTAAGGGAGGGAGACAATGCATTGACTAAGATGAGCAAATAAATGGCACTCCAGCCTGTCTGTTGGGGTTGACACTGGGCAGGGTTAAAGTGGGGAGGGAAGCACACTTCCTTGGGAGAAGTGCAACTTCAATATTGCCCTCAGAATCTAGCCCTTTGCAGTGAATTCCTGACAACTGTTGCTTGAATGAATATACGAATTAATGAAATAGAACCACTCATCCAGGGAAACAGGCAAATCAGGTCCTGGTTCAAGGTTATTGAGACATTCTGGGGCGAGATGACTGGCCACAGTACCAGTTCTAGACTGCACATTAAATAAGCATAATAATAAAAGATGAGAGTTGGGAGGGGAACAGCCAGAGGGATGTTGTTTTTCTGGAAAGGCTGTGCGTGTGTGCAGGGAGGGGAGGGAGGAAGCAGTAGGAAGGGAGCATCGTTCCCTCCTTCCCCTCTTATCCTTTAGGCTTCTGGTTCACTAACACCCAATCGAACACTTGTTTTTTTCCTGGGCCAGTAATGAATGGCAGTAATTACCCATGTGGGGCTCTGAGGAGTCACGAGGCAGTTCTGGCTCCCATCTCCTTGCAATTTTGAGCAGTGTGTGTGTGTGTGGGGGGGGGGGGAGTTACCCACTACTATGGAGGGGTGGAAAATAGATTACAATTACATCCCGCTGGCTTTTGAAGACTTGATAGACAGCTGGAGAGAAATCTTCCCTGCAGCTGCCAGGATAAAAGGGTGGCCAAGATGTGAGTGTGGAGAGAGGAAGCGAGGCCATCAGGAGAGGAGGAAACAATACCAAATGGATGTAATACATTCTCAAAGGCGCATTTTTAAAAGATCAGGGTTGCTAAATTAAAAAGGACTCTGGGGTCCAGGTAGCTGGTTGCATATCCGTGGGAAGCAGGTCTCTTTCAGGAACATTGAGTGTTCAGATTCAAAGATGCTATCACTGGATCATACAGAAACAAGATCAGACTTGGACCGAGGCTGGCCCTGAGGACGGGTGTAGCCCACAGCTCCGAGTCAAAGGGCTCAGCTGCGTGTTTCTATGTCTGCATCTGGAAACGCTTTTCTCAGTTACAACTGATTTGTTTCTCCAAGAGGTTAGATGACATGAGTTCCATATTCTCTTCTACTCCACCCCATTATTTTTCAGTCTGTGTGTGAGTGTGGGTAGGGGAACTCGCTTACTTACTGAGTACTATATGCTCGCCATTACGCCACATCTAGGTGTTATCTACGTATCCCTTGTAATGCTCACCACTCCCCTGAGAGGGAAAGTTCATACCCTCATATCACAGAGGAAGAAAGGGAAGGTTAGAGATGTGAAACAACTAGCTCACGGGTGTTAAGTGTCAGGGTGACAACCCAGGCAGGGCGACCTCAAAGTGAGTCTCCGGCCCACCGTGCAGTGCTGGGCCTTCATATGGCCAGAGGTTTGTGGTTCTGTAACTGGCCCCTGGAACTTATTTCTGAACCTATTGAGACAGGTTAGTTAGAATACATGAAGACCTTAGGTATATATTTAGATGGAGTTGTTTGGTGAATCAGTCAGCCTCCAACAAACCCAGGTATCAGGGAATCAAGGTATAAGATTTGGTACATTCCTCAGACTGCTGGAGATCTCACAAGTGTTTCTTAATCTGCTGCGGGCATCTCCTACCAGAATTACACCTTAGCCTCCTACTCACAAAGATAAATAAGAACGTGATTTAAATGAAAACAAAAACAGAAAAGACCTGGCTTTGGAGCAGCTGGCCCAAGTCTAACATGTTTCCCAATACACTGGAGTGTATGCAGATTGCAGGTTGCAGGCCTAAAGGCAGCGGTGAGGTTTCATTTAGTGCCTGACCAAGAACTATTTATTCTTGGACAAGGACAGATAGATCTGGATCACTAAAAGCTTGTGAATAAGGTGGAAGGACAGGAAAGACAAATATGACTCTTCACTTGCTAATGGTCATCCTCCAGGCTAAATGCAATATGGCTATGGTATATTATCCAATCATTCCTGTTATTGAAGTGGCATGTCAAAGCGAGAGACGCAGATCAAATTAGGCATCAAAGATGCAGAAGTGCAATGAGATTTTATGTTTATTTTATAAAATATTCTGCAACATTTTGTTTCTATTACAATCAAAGAACTACAAATTTGGAAAGCAAGAATGCCAATTACTGGGAGTAGAGGAGAGGGGCGATGCTAATATACTTATTACTCTTCTCTAAAGTAGATACCTAGTTGTCTAGGTACTGAATTTCCACAGTGGTTAAGAAAATAAACACCATAGTGACATCACAAACGAAATATAGATAGCTCTTCTATGTATAACTTCCTTGCATTTGCAGATATGTGGGTCTAAAATCCCCACTGGGGAACTCACCAGCTTTAAATGCAACTAGAACTCAGACAATAGCTATAGGTAAACATGCCCCCAAATTGCAGATAAGCATGTTTCTCTGACTAACAGAAATGATTTCTATAGGCCTCTAAACTTCCTGGGAAGGTGGTTAGACGTTCCATCAGTGATCTGCATGGATCACATGATGATGCCAAGTAAAATATTCGGAAAAGTATCCCACATTCTTAGCTAATTGCAAAATAAACATTTCCACTCCTTCCCACCATCTTTCCTTTGCAGGGTTTGCTTTGATGGCATTTTGCCTATTGGTTTAGATCAAACTTAGATCACAATGTAAAAACTGGTTCACTAACCACCAGCAGCAATTCCTTTGTCAGGGAGGTTGGAACCCTTCCTTAGGCATGAGATGACATTTACCCACATGTGGTCAGGGATTTCTTTGTTCAGTACTAAATAGGGACAGTAAGCTCCTACTGAAGGCCAGGGGTCGTATTACATATTAGGGGTACTGTCCTAGTACTCTAATTGCTTACACATTAATCGCAGATAAGTAAATGGACCATTACAAAATGCTGTCTTGGAGTCCCAGCTGGATGAGTCTGAGAAGGGTGCTGTGCCAGATTTTGGCCCCTAGCTCTCCCTTCTTCCAGTCCCAGATGCGTCTTATAGGTATTCACATCATGAAATCACAGCAAACCCTAACTACTCCCTTGAAACATTTGTGACTATGAAAAAAGATGAACACCTGAAGAAACGTACATCTTAGGACACTTGGCTATGTGAGTGGTGGAAAGGGTAGAGAAGAGGGGGTGCAAAAGAATAAGACATTCTGAGCTGCAAGGAAAAATCAAGCCCATGCCAAAATAATACTGACAAATAAAAACAACATTAGAGGACTCACACTTCCAGACTTCAAAACATACTACAAAGCAATAGTAATCAAAACAGTGTGTACTGGCATAAAGATAGACATACAGATAAATGGAATAATATTGAGAGTCCAGAAATAAACTCATATATCTATGGCTGATTGATTTTCTACAAGGGTATCAAGACCACTCAATGGAGAAAGAATAGTCTCTTCAACAAATGATGCTGGGAGAACTGGATATCCACAAGCGAAAGAATGAAGTTGGACTGTACCTTACACCATAGACAAAAATTAACTCAAGTGGATGAACAATCTAAACCTGAGAGCTAAAACCATAAAATTCTTAGAGGAAAAGATAAGAGTAAATCTTCATGAACCTTGGATTTGGCAATGGATTCTTAAATATGACACTAGAAGTACAAGCAACAACAAAAGAAACAGATAAATTGGACCATCAAAATTAAAAACTTTGGTGTTTCAAAGGACACCATCAAGAAAATAAAAAGATACACACAAAAGGGGAGGAAACATTTGCACATCATATATCTGATAAAGATGTAGTATTCATAATATATTAAAAATACAACTCAACAACAAAAAGATAAACAATTAACTTAAAAATGGGCAAAGGACTTGAATAGACATTTCCCCAAAGAAAACATATAAATGCCAAGACACACATGAAAATATGATCAACATTATTAGTTGTTCGGGAAATTCAGACCAAAATCACAATCAGGTACCACTTCATACCCACTAGGATGGCTATATGTTTTTTAAAAAGTGTTGGAGAGTATGTGGAGAAATTGGCACACGCTCGTCCATTGCTGGTGAGGATGTGAAATGGTGCAGCAGCTATGGAAAACAGTTTGGTGGTTCCTCAAAAAGTTAAACATAGAATTACCACATGACTCAGCAATTCCAGTCCTGGGTAAATAACCTAAAGAACTGAAAACAGGGACTTAGACTAATATGTATATGCAAGTTCATAGCAACCCTATTCTCAATAGCTAAAAAGTGGAAACAGCCCAAACATTCATCAATGGATGAATGGATAAACAAACTGTGGTTCTGTAAATATAATGGAATATTATTCAGCCATAAAAAGGATTGAAGTACGGATACATGCTACAATGTGAAAGAACCTCAAAAACATTATACGAAGTGAAAGAAGCCAGACAGAAAAGGCCACTTACTGTATAATTCCATTTATATGGAATATCCAGAATAGATAAATCCATAGAGACGTAATACAAATTAGAGGTTGCCAAGGCTGGAGGAGGAGGGAAATAGGAAGTAACTGTTTAATGGGTACCGGGCTTCCTTTGGGGTGATCAAAATGTTTTGGAAGTAGATAGAAGTGGTGGTTGTACAACGTTGTGAATACTCGTATACCAAATGCCATTGCATTGTTCACTTTAAAATAGTAAATGTTATGTTCTGTGAATTTCACCTAAAAAATAATCCAGTAACTTCAAATTAAAAAAAAAAAAATCTACAGAAATTTCATTCATTCATTCCACAGTTGGGAAGGGTCCATTGGGGGACATACTACTGTGTACCAGGCACAGTGCTGGGGATAAAATGCTGAGTGCCCACGTGCTAGTCTAGTGGCAAAGACAGACCTTAGTCAAATAATCACTTTATGAAGCATAAGTACCGTGAATGAAAGAGATGATTCTAGACTGAGAGAATCAGGGAAGGCCTCCCTGAAGATTTCAAAAATGAGCTCAGAGGTAGAAAAGGTTAGCCAGATTTGATAAGTGAAGTGAGGAAGGAGGGTTCAGGGTGGTGGTGGAGAGAACATCCCATTCAATGGAAACAACACTTGCAAAGATCCTGTGACAGAGGCAAAAAAGAAAGCCAGTCTGTCCTTGGTATTTGAAGGATTTATCAGTAATAGTTTTGCTATTTGCAAGCCATCCATAGGTTATTACATAGAGTAATTTATAATTTTGCAGAGATACTCATTCAAATTGTGAGGCTGTGTGAGTGGCCCTAACAATTTTGTTACTTTCACTATCATATTTTCCTTCAGTGTTGAAGGTGCCCTTAAAATTTTCACATACTTTGTGGCATTTATGGGGGAAATTATATGCCATGGTGGTATACATAATTTCAAAGATCTCAAGAGGTCTCCTTGAAAATATCTAGAATAGTCAATAGAGGGTGAATTTTTGGTGAGTGGGACAGGTTCACCCACAAGATGTACAACTGATGCTTGAACAACACAGGTTTGAACTGCATGGGTCCACTTATATGTGGATTTTTTACAGTAAACACTACAAATGTATTTTTTCTTCCTTATGATTTTTTAAATAACATTTTATTTTGTTTAGCTTACTTTATTGTAAGAATACAGTATATAACATACAAAATATGTGTTAATCAACTCTCTATGTTGTTATTAAGGCTTCCGGTCAACAGTAGGTTATTAATAGCTAAGTTTGGGGGGAGTCAAAAGTTATATGTGGACCTCCAACCGCACAGGGATTGGTGCCCCTAACCTGCCACATTCAAGGGTCAGTTGTATTTTGCTTGGACTGCAGGGCCTTAAAAATAAAACAATTCTGAATGCCTTTGGAGACGGAATGACCTGTCTAGTGTAGCCCCAGGCCCCTCTACTTCCTATTGTCTTATTTCACACCTACAGTTTCCTTACTTTCACTTTCTGCTTGGCCTCTGACAATGTTTGAATTTGTAGCCCCTTCTAAAAGAAGAAGTTGATCAGGGTAGGTTTGGTTGGCTTTTGATGTCTTTCTTGAAGGCTGGGGAGGGAGAGGAGTGTGATAGTCTAATCTGGAAAAGTCTGTCAGAATATGAGAAGGGGTCATTAATCATAATAAATAATTAAGACAGTATTTCTAATACATCAAGGAATAAAAGGATTCTTGAGAGAAGGGTGAGAAATGAAATAAACATAAGTATCTGAACCCAGCCTCCTTGGACTTTGAAGCACAAAGAC
The DNA here is from genome assembly GCF_057876585.1 of Rhinolophus sinicus. NCBI lineage: Eukaryota > Metazoa > Chordata > Mammalia > Chiroptera > Rhinolophidae > Rhinolophus > Rhinolophus sinicus. The sequence continues at coordinate 159,593,732 of NC_142517.1, read as the reverse complement.
TCACGTACACTCAGAGTATGCCCAGCACTACCTGAGATCAAGGAGAAGGCAGCATGATCCTTCCACAAGTCAAGATTATTGGGGAAGCCTTGTGTTTTGCACATCCATTGATGTGAACCTTGGTGTGGAGTGTGCAATCTCTACAACAAGGCTCAGGGAGGTGCCTCTGTGCAGAGAAAGAGAGGGAGGTACACGTGTCTTGCTCTCAGCACCATGGCTGCAGAAATAATTATAGGAGGCAATGGTTTCTTTGATTTTTACTTTCAGGTTTCTGCATGCCAGAAAGCCCTCTAAAGGGCACCGCCTACAGCAATTACAGCATCCCCTTGCAATGTTTCTGGAACGGAACATTCATGTTTTCTCAGAAACAGAGTAGTTTATTATCAAAGTATGTTCTGAGACAATGGGGTTCAATAGGGCAAACAAGACTGGAAATAGGAGGCCAGTACATTTAAGTCATTGCTCTGGCCATTCACTCAATAAATATTTATTGAGTTCTTACTACGAGCCAGAGCAGGCTAGACATAGGAGACAGAGAAAAGAGTGACTTCCCATTTCATAGACAAATTATTCCTTCCATCTGTGACAAAAGGGTCTTGCTTTCACACTTCAAAGTTACATGGGGGGATGAGAAGCTGAGGCTAAAATGGAATTTAACAGCTGTAAAGGGTCCTATATATCAGTGATAGTCAATAAACTCTCTATCATATTGATAATAGTAAGAAAGGTAGCAATGGGGTAAGAAAGCTTTTGACTCACTGAACAGGTCCTTTTAATTTTCTCACATTAAAGGCACAATTCACCATCTGTTTCACCCTATTCTGTGGTGAAAGTACATATGACTTTTCCAGTCTGTGCTCAAGAGAAAAGCAGAGACTGTTGGGATGAAACTAAAATAAAAGACCTGGTGAATCGCCTTTGGATGAAATAGTGTAAAAGAAATGTTTTCCCCATTTCCATTTGCCGGGAACACACAAAGCTACTTGCAAATAATAATAATAATAATAATTAATTAATTAAAACAGTTTTTTAGATAGACTATTCAAGTGTACTCTATATGTATTTACACCTAATGACTCTTTTTTCTTTCAATAAGCATTTATTAAGCATCTACTGAGACACCAGGTAGTGTTCTGGAGGACCTTTTTTTTTTAATGGTTTCATTCTCTTTTTTTTTTTTAATTTTATTGGGTAACAGTGTGTTTTTTTCAAGACCCATCAGCTCCAAGGCAAGTCGTTGTCCTTCAATCTAGTTGTGGAGGGCGCAGCTCATTGGCCCATGTGGGAATCGAACCGGCAACCCTGTTGTTAAGAGCACAGGCTCCAATAGAGCCAACCAGCTGCCCCCTAATGACTTTTTATGTACTAAGATGACATCACAGACTTGACTTCAGAAGGATCTGGGCTTGTTTTTCCCCCAAATGATCATTTGTCCATATTGCCACTTAATACCCAGACATATGAGTACAATGGCAGACGGGCTAATGTGGGGTCAGAACTGCAGGAGTCTTCCTATCTCACATGAGGACCATGAGGTCATAAGCGCAATGCTCCAGCCAACTGAACTCTACTTGACAAGGACATTTTGAAAATCACAAGTCAAACTGATGGTCAGTCACCAGTCACTACCTGATAAGCAATTATTTTCAAGATCAAGTTTTTGAATTCAAATAAATTGTATATATACACCTATGGAGTTCATAAAACAATGAAGAAAGACTTCATGTGGCTCTGACTTTAGGTTCTAAATGCTGTGAAGAATGCCCAAAATAATCATTAGAAACTCTGCCACATGCAAATATTTTGACAGTCTTCTCTTTGACAGGTGAAGTCTATGCCCCCATTAAGAAGTAGGATTTATGCCCTCACCCCTGGAATCTGGGTAGGCTCTATGACTGCTTTGACCAACAGAATCTTGTAAAAGTGATATGGTGCCAGTTTTGGAATCCAGACCGTAAAAGAATGGCAGCCTCTACTTCCTGTCTCTTGAAATGCTTTCTCTTGGAGCTTTGGACACCCATATGAGTCCAACTATCCTGATGGAGAGACCGTGTGCATAGGGACAGAGGTCCAGCTGAGCCCAGGCCTCCAGCCGTTCCCACAAAGGCACCAGGCATGTGACTGAAGGAATCCTGGACCCTGAAGACTAGACCAGTTACCAGCAGAAAACCACTGGGTGACCCCAGGTTATGTCATGTGAAATAACAGAGTCACTCAACTGAAATCTGCCCAAATTCCTGACCCCAAAATAATGAAATGTAAATAAAATGTTTGTTGTTTTAAGCCACTAAAGTTTGGAGTAGTTTGTCATACAGCAATAAGTACTTGGAACAAAAGCTTACAGGATCTCAGGACAGGAACTACTTGAGCAATGGGCACAGGCAAGAGAGTCCAAGGAAGGTATTAATTAGCAGACAGAGGGAAGTTCATATCTCTTTCTCCCAATTATTACTTAAGACTTGATATGATGCTTGATGACAAGGTTAGGAAACTAGAAGAGCAAGGATTGGACCAGGACTAAATGATCTTCAATTCTAGTCCCAATGAAACTGCCTCTGACATTATCACGGTCACAAGCCACAATGAATGGCCTCTGGAAGAATAAATGTTGAAAATTAGCCTCAAATATTTTGGAAAAAAAAAACGGGGGTAGGGGTGGGACTCACCCTAGCTAAAAAATACACCTTAAAATAATTAAAACAATGTGGTACTTTTTAAATAACAGAATAGAAAGTCCAGAAACAGACCCATGTAATATGTAATATTTTAGTGTAGGATAAATAGACATTTCAATCATTGGGAAAGAATGAACTATTCTTTATAGTGGTAGAGGATGAACGATGTGTCCTATGGTGTTGGAATAATAGGTTATTCATATTTTAATAAATCTAATTACACTCCTACTTGAATTAATCATAAAAATAAGTTCTATATAGATTAAAAATCTAAATATTCATGTTATCTAAATACAAAACCTCAAATGGTAAAATAAAGAATACTTTTAAAATCTTGAGATAGGAAAGAGCTTCATGAGTATAACATACAATTCAAAAGCTATAGGTGGAAAAATTGATGGATTTAACTACATTAAATTTCAGATTCTGTACAAAAAGGATACCTCAAACAAAATTGTAAGGCCAAAAGAAAACTGAGGGAAAATACCCACAATATATGTATCAGGCAATGAGTTAAGAAACATAATATATTATAGGTTCTACAAATTTGTAAGAATATATAAAAACCCCAATAGAAAAATGGATGAAAAACATGAACAAGCAATTCACTTACATGGAGTACAAATGACCAAAAACACATGTAAATATGATCAACTTTATCAATAATCAGAGTAATGAAAATAAGATATAATTTTTACCAACCATGTTGGAAAAAAATTTGAAGATTGATAATATCTAGTGTGCATAAAAATGTAGGGAAATGGTGTTCTCAGACACTGTTGGAGGAAAATGTAGATTGGCCCAGCCTTCTTTTAGAACAGCTTAGCAACATGTGTCAATATTAATAATAAATATATCTTTTGACTCACAGGTTCTATTTTAACTAAATATCCTACAGAATTCCTCACACCAATACACAGATACACAAATATACACACAATGATATTCACTAACTTGTTTAAAACAGCAACAAAAGAAAAACAACCAAAATGCCCATCGCTAAGAGAATAAACACATTATGAAACGTCTGTACTATGGAATACAACACAGCCATTTAAAAAGAATAAGGTAGAGGTGTATAAGTACTGACAAGGAAAGACATCTTTGACAAAAGTGCTAAAGTGAAGGAAAAGAAAGTTAGTAAAACTAAATGGTGTGATCATATTTGGGTGAAAGAGCAAATTTACAAATGAGTATGTATGTGTATTAATATATATTATGTGCATGAAAAAAAATATAAGTGTGCATAAACACATAAATACAAACATACACCAGAAAAGAGAATATGTCTGGGAAAATATAAACCAAGCTATAATCAGTAGCTACACCTTATACATTTATAGTATTTTGTATTGTGTGATCTCTTTATAACAAGGACCTATTACAATACTTTTATAATAGAAAAACCATCAAAGAAAAAAGTGATAAAAAAAAAGGGGTAATAATGGGTTGAGCCATCTTCTCTTTGTAGCTGTATCACGACACGAAAACTGCCTTCATCCTTGCCTCAGAGTCAATACCTCCATGCTTCAGCTTCCTCCTATAATATGTTCAACATCTGAGAGAGAAACTAGCATGTAAGAGTTGTTTTTGCAGGACCCATTCTGTAAAGCAGTGATTTCAATGGAGGGTGGAAATTTTAAAACCACACGTGCCTCATGCCCTCCAGTTAATACCTTTTCTCCTATGCCTGCCATGGTGTATTGGGGTTTTTATTAGAATGAGCTTCACAACTACAGAAAGTCCCTCCCTCTAATAGGAGTCTGTTTACCCCTCAGGAGTTTCCAGGCCAGAAGAAGGTTGGGAATCATGGCCCTAAGGGTTGGTTAGTTAGTTCCCCTGAAATCCGATGCTGAAATTGGGGCTGCTGCCAATACGTGGGCAGGAATGCTTATTTAGATTATATAGTCCCAAACACAGCTGAACTGATTTCAGTTGTAGAAAACAAGAGAACTAAGTCATTTAGGGTAACTACTTCCATTCCATATAATGTTTTTTGTTTTTTCATTTAAAACTCTCTATAATCATATTAACTAGTTATCAATTGTGTACATTTATGTGTTAACTCTACAAGAAAATACCATGTGGAGTAAAAGTTAAAGAAATACAAGACCATGCAAAAAAATAAAGAGTCTTATTCATGGAATTTTAACTTCAAAACCCTAAGTCACACAGAGCTCATTGTCTAAGGCAGTGTTGCAAGTTTTAGGGACTGGTGAAAAGACTTGCTGTCAGCTAGTCTGCTCCCACACTAGTCTTGCTTCAGGGCTTCAGAGAAGTATCCAAAGCTCACCAACACCTATCTATTCCGAATTTTCCAGTAAGGCTTTCATTTGCCTCCTGCTGCTGGCTTTAATTATCTAGCTGGTGCCTGAGAGGGAAAATCTAGCCTCTTGCTTCCACTCTGCCTGTGTGGCAGCTCTTTGTTGCTTGTTTCCTGTAGGCTTTCTCATCTTGTACATACCCTGACTCACAAAAAGGCCTTGAAATGTCCCCACTGTCACCTTCCGTATGACTGTATACCACACAGTCAGGAAACAGTTACTGGCGATAACTATCATTTGTTATTGCAGGTAGACTCTGAAGATTAGTGCTTAAACCACCCCAGCAACTCCCAATTTTTTGTTTTGCTTGATGGAAGCTGGCATTCTGGCTAAGGGCATTCTCCTTAAAGGAGTCTCCCTCTTTCCCCTTCTGACCATTTTAAACAAAAATGGAACTTAACAGAAGAGTTTGAATGCAGAGAAATTTCTTAGTAACATTCTACCTTAATTTGACGGCATTTTGTGTCTAAAAGTGTATAAAATTAGGATAATCTCTCACCATTATCAATTCAATTTGAGAGACTATGATTCTCTCAAATTTCAGGTAAATCATTTGAGGTATAAAGTAACCTAAAATATCAACATCCCCCAATTCAACATATGAATATACTGGGGGTGACAAAAAAATCTACGCACATGACTCGTACTCATCTTTTGTTACCGGAATATATTGAGTATTACATTGTTAATACAGTTTTTTTCCTTTCTTAAAATGTGTATACATTTTTTTTGGCACCCTCTGTATATCGTTGAGATTCATTTATTATTTAAATACAGGATAGATTCATTGGTCAACTTGGATGGTTTTTCCTAGGATTTCAGTCACCAAAATAAAACGTGGTTGAGTAATTGGTGAAGATAATTAAGGGTCCTGTGGTCTTTATGGTTCAGCTGGGGGATCACCACACACTGACAAGTAGATTGTTTTACCATTCAGGGAAAGTACTCTCATTTTCATCCGGTTGATTTCAGCTCCCGTTTCTAATGGGGCATCTTTCCTGGGCTGGGATGACTTCTCAACAGGCAGCCTGCACAGATGTAGCCTGTGAAAACCTGATGTGCCTACATGCTGGTACCCACCATGGTTTGTCAACTAACTGAAGAAATCCTCTCTTTGTAACTCAGTGCTTCTTCTCTAGATTTGTTTTGAATCTCCAAGAGATCTGGTATGTGAAGATCTGTTTCATCATCGTGCTTAGCTAATTTTGAAAAGAAGAATGTGAAAAACAAAAGCCAAAACAAACTTTAACTCTCAAGTTTTACCAAATAAGTCATTTAAGATGTAATGTGGTGGATTTCAAAAGGTAAGAAAAATACCCTGATGCCATCGTATTTTTATTTCACAAGCACTAGTGATGGAGGAATATTTTTTCTGTGAGTCCCCAAATGATGTAGATGATGTTGGATCTGCCGGCAGTTTCTGGGTGTGGGCTGGGATTGTGTCTTGTGAGACGGATGCATGGAAACACGGACCCAGGAGAGGCAAAGAGTTTTAAAAAGAGGACAGTTTATTGAAAGCAAAGAGTTAGAGCTCCCGAGCGGGAGGGTTCCCGAAAGAGGGTGGCCCCGTGACTGAGGCAAAAGCTCTCACTTTTATACTTTCCCTTGCCTGTTTGGAGAAGGGGAGCTGTTTGAAGAAGGGAACTGATGCCTTCTAATGAAATTTGTCTACCAGGTTTGTTCGGCTTGCCCATCCTAAAGGAATAAGCAAAGTAGCCCACTCTTATCTATCAGATCTGTTCTGTTTGTCAGGCCAAAAGGAATTTTATGATTAACCTCAAGGCCTTGTTACATTTTGCTCTGGAGCAGAAGGAGTGATTTCAAAACCTGGCGTTTTAGGATATGTCTACCTACATGCTAACTATCCTGTATCACTAGTTGATGCTGGCTGCAGACTAGATGTGCCAGGGTGAAAACAACCAGCAGGAATTTGTTTCAATCTTGTTATTGTTTCCTATAGTGGTCAACCCTCCACTTTTTCAACCCCAAAGGTGAAAAGAAAAGGAGAAACAGGTATTGTTGCATTTGTAGCACTAAGTTCCTTATGCCACTCTGGTCCAGCCAGCAAGTGCCTGGATGCCTGATGACTAACCTCCCAAGGAGACAGAGTTTTCCACATTACTACTCCCCAGAGGGACCTGGTTGGGGGCAGAGCTTGGGATAAGCTATGCAGTGTGATAAGGATTTAGAAAATGACATATCCTTAGATTGAGGGTTGTGAGTGAGTCATCTCTTGAGGCCCTAAACCACCTGGTAGGATAGGAAATAAAGGAGGTGCTGCTATGTACTTTATGACTCCCTTCTTTTACTACAGGACCCCCCCCATATCAGTCCTCTAGCATTCAGGCTGACAGAGCCTACACTATCAAGAACATTGCCCACGATGATAGCCATAGATGCCTCATCACTGCACTGTACACCTGAAGCTGAAGCTGAACAATAATGAATGCAACTACAAGTTTATATATATATATATATATATATATATATATATATATATATATATATATATATTTACAAGAAGCGGAGTACAGCATTAGGAATAGAGACAGTGGAAATGTAATGGCTGTGTGTGATGTCAGAGAGATAGTGGATGGGGGAGGGGGGGTTGACATTGTGTGAGGGATATAAATGATAAATGTCTAACTATTACATGTTTTGTGCACCTGAAACTAATAAAAAATAAAAAAATATATAAATATATAAATAAAAAAAGAACATTGCCCTATGAGAGTGGCAGGGGAAAGAGAACATGTGAATTGTTTTTCAAAGGCTTCCACTCAGAAATGCCACGTGTTACCCCCACTCACATTTCCTTGGCCAAAGCAACGCACATAGTCAGACCCAGTTTCAAAGGGGCAGGCGGATGGAATCCAACCAACCCTGCCCCCAGAAGAAGGGAACTGGAATACCAACAGCTACTAATGACTGTCATACCTACACTGCATACCTCCGCGGGGTTCTGAGGACCAAATGAACCAAGATAGGAAAGTGCTTTTAAAAACCACAAGCCCTATACAACAGTGAGTTCTTTTATTAATGACTGCCAAACCACCAAGAATATTCAAGACTTTTGCCACACTAAAATTCGATAATCTCATCCCAACAGTGTAAGTGCACTTTTTTTTTTTTTTTAATATTCAGAAGATGTTTCCTAGGTCTTTAAATCTCATCAAAAATTCCACATAATTCTTCTTCTGATCTAGGAAGATACGTTTATCCTTATTGCCCTCTCCCCACATTCAAAACTTTTTTACCTCTATTTCTGGGATCCCAGAACTGGGTTCATTTGCATTTTTACTCAATGTCCTGGGAACAAAGGAAAAAAGTTGGAAGCTAAACTGCTTGGTTGTTAATTCTGGCCCTAACATTTGCTGGTGATGAAATCTCAGCCAATCTTTCTGAGCCTCAGCTTTCTTTGCAGAATAATGGGAATATTAATAGCGCCTGCCCTGCCAGGGGTTTGAAAGGATTAAATGTACATAATAATATGTAAAGTGTTCACCCCAGTGCCTGGCTCAAAGTAAGCATTTGGTTAATACTGTCTTGTTTCTTTTCTTCTTTTTTTATATAAAAAAGATATTAACTGGAAAGTTATTTTCATGGTTATGGTAACAGTGAAGGTAACTGTTGGGTTAGCTGAGCCAGTGGAAATGTCTTAGGAACACTGGTCATAGAAAATGGGACATGAACCTGCCTTAGTGGATTCATTCATTTAATCAATCATTTAGGCATTTATTTACTATTCTTTCTATTCCAGGCACTGCGCTAAGTCTATGAATCCAGAGATAATTAAGATAATATCCTCCCCTCCATGAGTTCATAATCTAGCAGATTCATGAATGTACTGCTGTTCCAGAGCATAAGAAACATTATAAGTGAGATAAATCCTAGGTGGAGACCAAGGCAGCCCCCAGTCACTAATCATCCAGAACTCCCATGCCAGGTTCTCTTGCCTGATCTATTTTGAGAATTCTAGTCCTTCAGTATAAGGATTTATCTTTCTCATTAAAATGAATATAGCCCTAAGAGAAGAACTACATTATTCTCACTTTCTGCCAGCTCTGTGCAACCTTACTAGGGGTATGATCTGGCTGGTCTCTGGGGAGAGATGTATCCTCTCCCCACTTCCCCCACCCTCCACCCCGTAATCCGGCCATAGGGCCTAATATTTCACTGTCTGAGGTTCATTTATTCAGATCATTCTTTTGGCACTTGGGGCCTATTTTAGAAATAAAACAAATTACTTTTAGAATGATTTTAATTCTCTAGAGACAAATTCCCAGAGAACAAGTCCTGAAAAATACATGACATATATTTATATCACACATGTATAAATACACACATTTATGAGCCTTCATCAAAATTCTACCAATTCTCCAAATAGTATGACGTGATTATCATTTCCTTGCCTCATCATTTTCCCTTCATATATTGTGTCTTTGGTCTCATGATGGCACCTGGGATTGGCTAGAGTTCCCTAAGTGTTAAAAGTCTGCTCACAAGCTATTTCCACAGTACTGCTGCTTACTAATCATGAATAGAGATAAAATATCTTGCAAACAATTTCATTCATCAAACTGATAATGGCAGAAATAAATTGGAGCCTTTCAGTGTTTAAATGTACTCTCTAATTTCTTATTACTCTGTGTATTTCTGGAAACTATTTCTATATACAAACCAAACTGAAAAGTGCTCTTTGCTGCAAAAATAAAAGAATAAGTTTAAGCTGCTTGCCACCCTGGGGATAATCACAACCACATTAAAATGCAGCTTGATGGCTTATCTTTCGTCTCTCCCCTCTATCAGGCAGTAAATTAATTCCTTTCAAGATATGAACATCAATATTCTATTTTTGTAAAAAGTGCCTTTTTTCAATTACTTTCTGGGAAAAGCAAAGTTACTATGGCAATCGCTGAATTTTGCAGTCTGCAGCTTTAGACTACCACTGTTCTATAAATGGGAAGCTATAATTTAGCTCAATTCATTTTACAAGGAATAAGAGAACACCCACATGTTCTTAATCGTCTGTGGCAACAATGTGTGTGTGTGTGGGGGGGGGGTTGCTCAGGGCCACAAAGTGTGGAAGGGGGAATGAATCTTCTTCTAAGGTGAATTTTTATATCCCAGCTCCCAGGAAGTGCCTTAGTCATAACGGATGCCAGATAAGTTTGTTGAAGATGAAGATGAAGAAGAAATTGTGTATTTTCTCATGAATTTCCCCCATGGTTGTTTCCTAGTAATAATCCTATTCAGTGTGTGAAGGAGACCAATTGGTGAGAAGGTTTTGCATTCCTTTGAGCTATGAAGAATTATCTCATGGCTCATGAAGGCCCTGATACCTCCCCATTACAGGGCTCTGCTCAGTTCTATGGACTCCTTTAAATCCCACACAGTGCCACTTTGCAGTTTCCCAATATCTGGAAAACAAGAATCTTCTTCTATGACAGGTCTACACTGATGAGTATAGTGGGGAGGGGGGGAAGATGGGTTTAGAGAAACATTGAGCTTAGTCTTCAACTAAAGATTAGGGAGGAAAATAGCAAGACAAGCCCAAAGAAAATACTATACAGGGAATTTTACTTTTAAGCACAGAAATTAATGAAATAGAAAACAAAGAAATAATAGGATTCACCAAACAAAAGCTATTTATTTAGAAAATGTTAATACATTCTAGTTCTAGGTAAGATGGAGTAAACACATTCTATCTCATCACTCACTGAATGCAGCTACAAAATTTGGACAGAATGCATGGAGAGTTACTTGAGGACTCTGAAAAGTAAGTGAAAACAGGTAGATTGGAAAAAAGACTAGAAATCTAAGTAGCATTCAACCAGTGGTGAATTTCTCCTTTTTTTCCCTCCGTAGCTCCCAGGTCTTAAGGCAGTCTGAAACCCTGAAGTGGATATTGGCATAAACAGAGAAAGCTCCAGGACAATATCCCTAATTCAGGCTTTAGAGTCAAAAAAGGGGCCTCCTGGTAGCAGCTGGCACCTAAAACTCAGAAGGAAGAGAATTTTACTCCTGATCAGAGGGGCTCTGGTCCCCAAAAGGTGGAATGTACCCCTGTTGCTTTTGTTCTTTCTCTATCATCCATCCACTTGGTGCCAGATACAAGTGAGGTCACAGAAAGTGTGTAGCAGAGTCTGGCTGGAAAATTGAAAACTCCAGGAAACCAGACTGTACTGTGGAGATCACAGAGAGAGAATAGCTTGAGAAAGCAACCACATAAAGTTGTTTATGAACTCCTGGACAAACTCCCAAATTTTGCATGTGTGGATCTGCTCCTAAACAGCATATCAAAACCTTTGAGAATTGAACTAAGAGATAACACCCCAGATCCAAAATTGGCCCTTGGGTTGTACACATGCAGGACAGACATGAATAATATTGGAAAGGCTATGAAACTGATGTAAAAATCACCACTCACAGAAGACTGGACAGAACTTTTGGCCTAAACTCAATCAGGTCAATTGCCTACTAAAACAAAAATATTGACACTCTCCATAGGATTTAAACAAACCTGTGCATCTCATATCATCACATTCAAAATGTCAAACATATAATCCAAAATTACTCAGCACACAAAGAACCAGGAAAATCTTGACTCTCATGTGAAAAGACAATGAATAGACATCAACACCAAGATGATACAGATGTTGGAATTATCTGACAAAGACGTTAAAGCAGCTAGTATTAAAATATTCTAACGAGTAAGGGCAAACACTCAAGAAATGAACGGAAAGAGTAAATAACTCTCAGCAACAAAATAGAAGAACATATGGACACATACATGAATAAATGGAAAATTAAGAATTGAAAAATACAATAACCAAATTTTAAAACTCCCTAGAAGGGCTAAATACAGAATGGATATGACAGAGGAAAAAGTCAGTGAACTCAAAGATAAATCAATAGTAATTACCCAAGCTGAAGGATAGAGAGAAAAAAGATTGAAAAGCTATTTTCATTATTATAATTACTAATTATAATTGATAAGGTAATTCACTATTATTGACAAATTGAAGGAGAGAAATAGATGCTCGTCTTAATAAATGTTTAAAAAGCATTTGAGAAAATTCAACCTATTCATGACTTTTTAAAAAACAAAGCTCTTAGCAAAGTAAGATAATTTTTATAACGTGAGAGTATTACCACCAAAAATATTTGTAAAACAGTAGAAGCATTCTCTTAAAATGAGAAGCAAGACAGATCCCTGCTATCACCTCTAATCAACATAATACAAGAAGTAAGCATTAGAACTAGTAAGAATTAATAAGTATTAGAACTAATAAGCAAAAATACCATTTATAATAGTAACAACAAAAAAGTAAGTATATGGGGGCAGCTGGTGAGCTCAGTTGGTTAGAGCGCAGTCTCTTAGCAACAAGCGTGGTGCTCTTAACAAGGTTGCCAGTTTGATTCCCCACATGGGCCACTGTGAGCTGCGCCCTCCACAACTCGATTGAAACAACTACTTCACTTGGAGCTGATAGGTCCTGGAAAAACACACTTAAAATAAATAAAAGTTTTTTTTTTAAATTAAGTATGTAAGAATTATTTTCTTTAAATATGCAAAATATTTATCAAAAAGTATAAAACTTTATTAGAAGACATAAAAAATGATCTAAACAAAAGGAGGGTCAAGCCATTTTGATGGATGGGAAGACTAAACATCTTAAAGAAGTTCATTCTCCCCAAATTACTCTTTAAATATTTGCAATTCCAAATAAATTTTGAGTGGGGTAGAACTTAGCACACTACTCTTAAACTTAATATGAAAAAGTATAAAGTAAAGAATAGACAGGATGCACAGCAAAATAAACCATCGACAAAATAAATGGGCAACCAACCGAATGGGAGATGATTTTTGCAAACAACACCTCCAATAATGGGCTAATATCCAAAATATAAAAGGAACTCATACAACTCAACAACAAAAAACAAACAATCCGATTAAAAAATGGGCAGAGGACCTAAATAAACATTTTTCCAAAGAAGACATACAAATGGCCAAAAAAATGTTCAACATCACTAATCATCAGAGAAACACAAATAAAAACCACAATTAGATACCACCTCACACCTGTTAGAATGGCTGTCATCAACAAGACAAATGGTAACAAGTGTTAGAGATTGTGGAAAAAATGGAATCCTCATACACTGTTGGTGGGAATGCAGACTGGTGCCGCCGTTATGGAAGGCAGTGTGGAGGTTTCTCAAAAAATTAAGAATAGGATTACCACATGACCCAGCAATCCCTCTCCTGGATATCTACCCAAGAAATCTGAAAACATCTATTTGTAAAGATATATGTGCTCTGATGTTCATTGCAGCTTTATTTACGGTGGCCAAGACATGGAAACAACCAAAGTGTCCTTCAATAGATGAATGGATAAAGAAGATGTGGCATATATGCACAATGGAATACTATTCTGCCATAAGAAAAGATGAAATAGTACCATTTGAAACAATATGGATGGATCTCGAGATTATTATGCTGAGCGAAATAAGTCAGACAGAAAAAGTTGAGAACCATATGATTTCATTAATACGTGGTATATAAAACTGAAAACAACAAAAGAACAAGACAAACAAATGAAGAAACAAAAACTCATAGACACTGACAATAATTTAGTGGTGACCAGAGGATAAGGGGAGAGGGGGCTGGTAGATGAGGGTACAGGGGACCAAATATATGGTGATGGAAAGAGAACTGACTCTGGGTGGTCAACACACAATGTGATATATAGATGATGTAATACAGAATTGTACACCTGAAATCTATGTAACTTTACTAACAACTGTCACCCCAGTAAATTTTAATTTAAAAAAAAAAAGAATAGCCAGGATCATTTTTGAGGAGGAGGAGGCAAAAGGAGGAGGAAGAATGTAGTGCCATGACTAGGTATGTCTATGGAAAGGCCCCAGCAGACATAAATGAGAAGCTTCCTAGCCCATGCAGTAGAGGTACAGATAGAGGCCCATTGTCCCAGTGCTGACACAGCAGAACCCCATGGCTAGTGTAGAATTATTATTGACACATATTCATGCCCCCAATTTTAGGTTCATCAGGTATAGAAGTCATCTCACTCTGGTGGGGCTACCAAGAACTTTAGACTTCAAGTGTAATTCAATGAGGTAGAAGAGAGCAATGGAGAGATGTAGCCATTTCCTTTGCATTGTTTATTAGCAGTTTTGGAAGTCCCACTCACCCATTCTCAAACCTGGACCAGACTCCATGATGTGGCTTATTAAATAGGGCTTGCTTTACAATATGATCAATTATTATCAAAGCATAATTATTCAAATTGTGTGGTATTTGCACTGGGATTGTCAAATAGACCAATGGAACAGAACACAGAGTCCAAAAATAGGTCTACTTATAGATGAGATCTAGATATATGGTAGATGGGCATTATAAATCACTCGGGAAAGACTAATCAATAAATGGTATTGGGACAACCGGATTTCCACATGAAGAAGAATTAGGTTTCTCTCTTACATCATATATAAAAATTGAAAAGTCTAGATTAATTGAAGACCTTAAATGAGAAAAGCAACATTCTAGGATCTGCAGGAGAAAAACATAAAGAATAACATTAAGACTTTAATGTAGGTAATGATTTCTACAACACAAAAAGCATAATCAAAACCAAAATGGCTGAGAAATTTGACTGCAGTAATCCCCTCTCATCTGCAGGGGATATGCTCCAAGACCCAGGTTCCAAGACTACCTGCACCTGAAACTACAGATAATACTGAGCCCTCAATACTATGTGTTTTGTTGTTGTTTTTTATATGTACATACCTTTCCACTTACAGGACGCAGTTTTACAGTTTCCCTTTGGCATGTTTGCATTGCCAGCATCACTACTCTTGTGCTTTGGGGACATTATTAAATAAACTGAGGGCTACTGACCATAAGCACTGTGATACTGTGACAGTCAATCTGATACCTGAGAAGGCTGCTAAGTGACTAATGGGTGGGTGGCATGTGCAATGTGGATACGCTGGACAAAGGGATGATTCACATCCTGGGTGGGACAGAGTAGGACTGCATGAGATTTCATCATGCTACTCAGAATAGCTCACAATTTTAAACTTATAGATTATTTCTGGAATTTTCTATTTAATATTTTCAGACTGTGGTTGACCGCAGATAACTGAAAGCACAGAAAGTGAAACTGCAGATAAGGGGGGGGACTATTGTACACAAAAATTAAAAGCTTCTCTATAATAATGTCATAAACAAAGTTAAAATACAGGTCACAGACTGAAAGAAGATATTTACAACACATAAAACAATAAAGGGTTAGTATCCATAATCTATAAGATGTTCCTATATATTAATAAAGATGAAAAAACCATCTGAAATGCAAGCTGCTAATATCTGATTAAGTGGAAGATGTGCCTATCCAATGACATAGCAGTTCTATTTCTAGGTATGTCCTCTGGAGAAATCTTTATACATGTCTACAAAAAGATGAGTATTGTTTGTAATACTAATGTAGATGCCCATCAATAAAGACAGGGACAAAGTGTGATATAGTCCAATAATAGAATACAGCAGATAAGGTCAACAAACTAGATCTACGTGCATCAACATGGATACACTCAAAAATGTGATGTTTATTAACAAAAAAAGCAAACTGCAAATAAATATGTATAGTATGAGACAGTTATGTAATATTTTAAAACAATCAAACAATGCTCTGTATTATGAACATATGCATATGCAATAAAAGTTTCCGAAAATGTGTGGGAAAGATACACACCAATTTCAGTGCAATGGTCACCTCCATGAGAGGAGAGAGGGGAATGAGATGGATATGGGTTCTTTACCTCTATTATATATTATGCATTATGAAAAAGGAATTTAAGCAAATGTGCAAGGTTCACTGATATATTTTTCTAAGCTTTTTTGTATGTTTTAAATATTTAACACAAACATAAAATCAAAATTTAAAAACCTAGGCCACTCTCTTCAGGAAATAAATTATTTTATCATAAACATCTTTTCCAAAAGTTCCTTTCTCTCTTATTCTCCCCATCATTCACCAAAATTCTGTGCTGGCCTCAGCTCCTCAGAAAAAGTTCTGTGACTACTCACTGGGCCTGCCTCCCCCCACCTTCTCTGCACCCCTGCTGGGCACCTCCACTGGACTCCATGCTCTCTAGTTATAGCTACCACACTGACATGTGCTGGGCTGAACCACAAGAATTGCTGCTGTTTAGGGCAAACACACTTGAATACTGGGAATGTCATATGGTTCAGCCAATAATGTTATTTACATGTCTGCCTCTCCTACCGGACTCTGGGCCCCTTGAGTGTCACTGTTAGACTCACTGCCTTGTGCAGGGGTGGCACACAGAGCATGCTCAGTGGTGATTTGAATTGAAGTGATTCCAGAAGAAGAGACATTTCCTCTAGGCCTCTCCTTCGGTCTCTTTCACCTGAGGTTAGACGAATGGTATGAACATTTTTTCCCATCTAAAGGAGCAAGGAGCTATGGAGCAGTCATGGCTACGGTCTTTGCTTCATTGAGTTCCACTTACAGCAGGGACTGAAAGTAAACTATATGGACAAAGGATGCACACGAACTGCTCAGCTGCATAGCAACGGGATTCTTGGGAAACTGAGGAGCCAGTGTACTGTTACCACAACGCACGGTGACGCACATCTGTGCATCTTTTCGTTCATTCATCCCCTTACTCGTTTGTTCAGAATCAGTATGTAACTTATCCAAACTTATCAGGGATGACCCAAGAATCCAAACATAACGTGCCACTTTAACTGTCATTTTCAACTACAGGCAGCCTTCTGACATCCGCACAGAGAACTGACTGTAGGCTTTCAACCCAGCCAATTATGATTGTTGTTAGTGACAAATGGTATCAGGAATGAGCCAGTTTGTGCCTGTTTTACAAAGGACCAAAGGATGGTCTGCTTGTCTTCTGTTTCTGTAAAATGTGTGTCCCATAACTGCTATTCAAATTAAGAGGAGATATTCTAATCGGAAAGAATATCATAATATTTAAACGCTATGATGAATTCTTCTTAGTATTTAGAATATTTGCAATCTTATTTAATAGCTTCAAAAGCTTGTAGCTGTGGCCAAAAATAGATGGGTGCTATTTGAATTCCAAAGGGCTGTTTTATATGGGAAGTAGAATGAATTATAGAAGGGATTCTGAGTACAATCCTTTCCTACATCCTCGCTGTATATAGACTACGACATTCTTAAAATTTCAATCAGGGAAACCTGCTCTGGTTACCTTGGTGATAAACTGGGGATAAAAATTACACATAATTGCTGCTGATGTCACTACTGCCATATTGTTTCCAAGGCTACAGATTGTCTCCAAATAATTGTAATGCTTTGTGCACTGGAAGCCCACTCTGTAGGAAAAAGCTTAGTGCTGCAGTTCTTCTTTCTAAATCTCTCTAATAAACCAGCCAGGGCTCTCTGGGACTTGGGATAATTATGGAGATGAATAGGTATTGAAAATGCCTCTAAACCTGTTCCAGGCACATAAACATAATTTGAAAAATCTACTGTACAGAAAAGTTAGCTTCTCTTACGATATATCAGAAAATTTCCTTCTAAAATACATTTCCTCTAAATGCTAGCAGAGAAAGCAACTTGCAGAAATGTGTGTGTGTGTGTGTGTGTGTGTGTGTGTGTATTCTGCAAGGAAAATATTGAAAAATGTGCAACAAACTGTTAACAGTGGTGACCCCTCTTTTCAGGGGTAGGATTAAGGTAGGCTTTGATTCTCTATAAGACATACATTTGTGTGATATATGAATTTTTTGCAGTCAGCATATATTACTTTTGTAGTAAGATAAAACAGTACAGGTGAAAAAAAAAATTCCTAGCCCCCAGCAGAGCTATCCTTAAATTACCTACCAGCTTAAAAGAAATTGTTTCCTAAGTTGAATAAATAAATGAAGCCATTTATGAAAGACACATTTCCCTCTGACCTACTTTCATTTGTAAAAGCAGTGCCCAGTGAGTTCTTTGCAGTCACACTTTATATGTTACATTACACAAAAATCAAGAATCTCTTTGAAAATCAGCAATTGAAGTATATTGATTAAATAACCTTTTTTCTTTTTTCTTGTTCTTTCTTCTTCTTTTTTTTTTTTTTTTGCATCAGCCATAGGTGTTAACTGCCTAAGAGATTGCCAAAGAACAACTGTGGTCAGTGAGAAATGCCATTAAGTTTTAGCATCTTGGGAAGTCCTATTAAAAGCATAATATGCTTCCAGAACACTCTAGTAATGATGTAAGTAACATTAACAATGATTAGAACAGACTACGTGTGCTTACAAAGCCTGAAACCCACGGCCAAACGTGGGCTTCCAGGTGTAGCTGCAGCCTTGCATATCAGATGCTCACTGGACCAAGAGCAGACAGCCCCGAGGCCTTCTGCTCAGCCCCCTCCAGGCGCTACACTGGCCTCATCCTGTTCCATGACACCACCTCCAGCACTGAAATGTCAGCAGGACATTTTCCACTACAGCAAAACAGAGCTGGTGCTCACTGCATCTTAGCTGCCATCGTGATGATCCAAACAAATTGTAAAGCAAAAACACAGCCCCTTTGTATCACAGAGACCTGATTCTTTTTCTGCTGGTGAAATTTACATAGGAAATTGCCGCTATGAAAGACAATGGAGATCAAAGAATTCTGTTTACAAGGAAGGTCCCTGGCTATATTGGGCAGTCATGACATTATTTACCAGTGAAGAACTGAATACTAATTATTTTTACTTGCCTTTTTGAGGGTCATCATTTTAGGTTCTAATAATGATTTATTTTTGTGCTCCCTATCATTGGCCATGTATATGCCTACCCACACATTTACAACCTATTTCCAGCTGCAAACTGTAATTAAGATGGCAGGACTGATAAACTATATACAATGTTACCTCTTTTTACCAAAGTGGATTTTGGAAAGTCTTGGATAACCACAAACATATGGGCTCTACTTTAGAAAGCTCTTTAGGGCCTCATGAGACCAGAATTAATATAGCTTCAGTTTTTATGAATAAGTAGTCTATCAACAACAGAGAACCCATTCATAGAAAGTGGTTTCTACATCAACCGCTCTTGACTTGGGTGCAAGTCTCTTTCTATGACAGTGGGTATAGATAGGCAATCTATGCCAGCTCTTTTCTCATGACTTCATTTGTCTGAAGTGACAATCACCATTCCAGGAATAAAATTCCTGTGATCTATGAATGACCTCTTCCAGGAAATGACACAGGTTAGCATGGAAAAGTGTGGAACCGCACCTCCAAGGTCCTCACTCATTACAGGGAGGAGAGCAGCTTGGATTTAGCAAAGATTACAAAATTCTGCTGTTAAAGAACATAAATGGAGAGCATTTAAAGGTCCATGACCACTATAACTATATGTAGAATCACTCTGATGTGCTTATTTTTGTTTTGTTTTGTTTTTTTCTCCTGTGTGAACAAAATACAAACAATATTTTTTACTGTGAAAATTTATTCCTTTACCCCCAGAGAATGCCAGATAACCGCTTAACTCATTTTTCGGTTTTGTTTTCTCCATAGATTTTACTGGTTTTATGTTACTACGTGCTTTCTGCAAAGCATGAAACAATTCAATTTAATGAAGAAATATTCCTCAGAAGTCAAAACAAAAGGCAGGAAAACCATTCATGCCCTGACAAAGAGCCTTCCTTACAAGCACCACAGACTTATTTTAAAAATAAGCTAGTACTCAGCTAGTATACGTGTTATTTGTCATAAACATGAATAAGAAGTTCAAGAGGCCCAAGCTCCATGTCTTTCTAAAATGAAACAAAATAAACTGAATGCAATCACATAGCGTTCAGGACATAGTACACATGATATATGTTATAGTAACAGTAATGATTCAACTAAATCAAGCTCTAAAGTGAAGGTGTAGGAAAGAGATGGCAACATCTGGAAATTTTGGATGAAATGGGATTGACAATAATATGAGACATTGGCAACCCCCAGCATCTCACTTGATAGTCTCTATTCTAAGACATCAGGAAGTCCTGAAATTAATAAAAAAAGAAAAATACCTGTTTACTATATCTGATAAGGGGTTAATATTCAAAATACTTAAAGAATGATCATTTAAATTAAAAAATGATCCCACTTATATGTGGAATCTGAAAAACGAATCAAGCTCATATATATAGAGAATAGATTGGTTGCCAGAGGTAGGGACTGGGGTGGCAAAGTGGGTGAAAGGGGTACAAAACTTCCAGTCACAAAATAAAGAAGTCATGGGGATGTAATGTACAGAATGGCAACTATAGTTCATAATGCTGTATTGGATACTTGTAAATTGCTAAGAGTAAACCTTTAAAATTCTCATCAGAAGAAAAACAATTGTAAATATGTATGGTAAGGGATGTTAACTAGACTTATTGTGATGATCATTTCACAATCTATACAAATATTGAATCATTATGTTGCACACCTGCAACTAATATAATGTAAACTAATGTAACTTTATACCTCAGTTTAAAAATAAAAGAAAAAATTATCTGTTCATTTTGTTTCAATCAGAACTTCTCCAATGCATTTGACCCTGGCAACCTTCATAAACTGTGATTGTTGTTTTCCATTAGCCAGTTGAAACATTCCATGAACCAGTGTTTAAGTCTAAGAGATGCTGGCTTAGGATAGTATAACCAATATTGTTTAAAGCTCTCAAATGAAACAGTTACTACGGAGGCAAAATGTTAATTGAGGACCTAGCAGAAAGTAGGAGCTCAGGAATGTGAACTTATTTCTCTTTTTCAAAATAATCTTTTATTTCTGTCACCACCCAGAACTAGAAATTAGGGAAGCTGTACCTTCTATTTTGGCAACATTTTGAATAATGTCAACATGCCAAAAACCAAAAAGCATGTTCCGCAATCAACACTGCTATTACCTGAAGCTTAAGGTTATAGGAGGAGAAAAAAAGAAAATTGGGTAACCTATACAAAAAAAGTGTCGAGATCCTTTATTAGTTATTAATTATTAAAATTAATATGTTGCAGAGAAATTCTTATTTTACTTTACTTTCAGTCTTTTATTCAAGTTTATTTATTTATTTTTTTAGGTCAAGTTTATTGATAATAATTTATATTTGGCAAAACACTCCCTTTTAGGTGTGCAGTTCTATGCATTTTGACAAACATATAAAATCATGCAATCACCACCAGAATCAAGATAGAGAATATTTCCTTCACCCCAAACAGTTGGCTGGTGCCCTTTATAGTCAGTCCCCTCCCCCACTCCTATGCCTTTCATTTTTTATTCTACAGAATAATTTCCTGGGTGCTCTGCGGCATCCTTAGTGCCAAGTGTTAGTTCATTCATTATTTGCTGAGTGCCTACAGATACCAGGCACTGCTATGTGGAACGGAGGGTTCACAAAGGAGAAGCCTTGTGCCTTCCCTCAGAAAGCTCTGAGGTGGCTAGTCAAAGCTTTCCTGGTTGCACTGATGAAAAACGTGTTCCAAATAGCTTCCGCAAAGGAGTTTTATTTAAGGCTATAGCACTCCAGTGAACCTGAGAACACAAGATTAAATTCAAACAGGCCCCAAGTGAACTGGGCTGGGAACAGCAAAAGCAAGAAATTTGGATCCTATCCCTATCCCATATTGTCTCAGCAACTCCCAAAGTGAGCCTAGTTCTTTCTCCCCCATTTTCTCCCTCCTGTGGTCACTCCCAGCCTGGCTTTACTTATCCTTCTTGATACAGGTCCAATATAGCTATCCCAGCCCCAACTCTTTCCAACCTTTCAACTCATATACCGCTATAGACTGAATGTTTTTTTTCCCCCCAAACTTGTATGTTGGAACCTAATCCCCAACGTGTTAGCATTTAGACATAGGGTCTGAGGGAGGAGATTAGGTCCAGAGAGCAGAACCCTCAGGAATGGGATTAGTGCCCTCATGGAAAAGATTCAAGAGCACTCCCTCCCCTTTCCCTCTAAATGAGGACACAGCAAGAAGACTGCTGTCTAGGAACCAGCAAGTGGACTCTCACCTGATACCAAACATGCTAGCACCTTGATCTTGGACGTCCCAGCCTCCAGAACTATGAGAGATAAATGTCTACTATTTATAAGCCACCCAGTCCATGGTATTCTGTTATACTACCAATCGAAATGACCCTCTATGTCTTAGTTAAAATTTTTAAGACAGGAAATATGATTGGCCCAGCACCACAATCTATGGCTTTCCCAGCTGCCCTCCCCATTTAAAGTGGGATCCCCAGACCACTTATTACCACCTATGGTCTAGGAAATTGGGGTCATTTTGAGCTTGGGACTGTATTATTTCAGGAATAAGGCAATTATCATAAAAACTTATTAGACCAACGTTAACATAAATACACATGAATCCAATCCTGTTTCATGGGTTCAAAGAAGGCTTCACAGAGGAGGTGATACATGAGCTGGGTTTGTAAGGATGGTCACCATGTAGCTAGTGGCAGTGTCCAAGGAGAAGATGGAGTACATGAGAGCAAAAGGGGAATGAGCATTCCAGGCTGATACAGTATGCCAAAAAAATAAAGAAACCATGAATGAGCCTGTCTTTCTCAGGGAACTTAATTGGATGTGATTAGACAGTAGGCTGCATTTGGGCAGTGTCAAGATGTCACTGGGGTATCATTCAAAAGACCCTAATGTTTACCCACACCTAAACTATATCACGAGATATGCTTGCTTACAGGAACTTTTTGAAAGGGATTTCCAACTGCAAAGACCAAGGTGCTGAGCGCAAAAACCAAGATGGCAACGGGGCATCGTGTGCGCAAAGGGCCATATGCAAAAGGGCCAAGTGCCCCTGAAGAATAACTATGCATGCCTAAGAGAATTTAATCACGCCACACCACACCCTATAAGTACAGAAGGCTCCTTCTCAGTAGAGGAGAAGATGTCATTAGAGCATGAGCTCACCCTTCTCCAATCTTTGATCAAACCATAAAGTTTCTGCCCTGCTTTACAAGACTCAGTCTCATTCTATTGGCATGAACAGCACCAGGCAGAAAGACCTTGGTTGGGGTCCCTGATCCAGAAGGGCCGGTAACAAAGAGAAAGCAAGTAGGAACCCGACTGCGAAAGGCCTTATAGGCTATAGAAAAAAAGACCTGAACTTTGTCCTATGGACAACCACGGGCCATTCAGGGCCAAGAGGCAAGAGGAAGATCCTAGGCTTGTTGGGATGACGAACACCAAGGATCCAGGGTGTCAGAATTCTCAGATCCCTACCTTTGCCTCCAGTTCCCAAGAAAGTGATGCAGAAGGATTTCTTCAGGCTAAATCACTCTGTTAATTATCAGCCGAGTCTTTGACCCCAAACCTCTGGAAAGACATGGGGTGAGATGGGCCAGACCTCAGAGAGCTGAGAGGACCCCTTCGGCTTTGGTTCAAGGAGCCCACACCGAAAGCAACTGAGTAGCCTCTTTGGATTCTTCTTGGAGACCCACTCTTAAATCTTGACCTTCTGGGTCTTAAGTCTTAGATGACAAATAAAGTTAGTCCCAAGTGAAACACATATACAATACACTACCCCATCTAAGAGAAAAGGGAGAAAGCGCAGTTACCCAATACTCCTTCCCAAAATGGTTACCGCCTTTGCCCACGTGCCGTGGTCTTATTGCATCCACTGCCTGGGCCTATTCCCTGTGGGCGAGTGAAGTAAAGGGAAACCTGGGATCCCTTTGGAGTGCTGAGTGTTCCACTGGTGACAAGACAAAATCGGCATTTCATTGAGAAGGTCGACAGTGATATGGAGGAGAATGGATTGACGTGGTCGACACTGGAGATAGGGAAACAAGTTGGGGAGCTGCTCCAATGGCTCAGGCGGGGAGTTGACAGTGACTACACCCAGGTGGTAATAGAGGGCTTGGAAAGGAGCCAAGGAGAAATAGTGTTCTCAAGCCTTGGGGAGCATCAGAACACCCACAGGGCTTGTAAAAAGCAGATTAGTGGGCCCCACCCCTGGAGTGTCTGATTCGCTAGGGGTAGAGTAGGGCCTGAGAATTTGCTTTTCTAACATGCTCCCAAGTGATTCTGATGCTACTGGTTTAAGGATTAAGTTTCTAGAACTGTTAGACTAGCTCATTTCACGTGGAACGTCAGAAATGCAGTGTTCTTTTGTCCTCATTTAGAAAAGGTAATAAGTCAATTGTGCTAGGGACGTCAAGAAAAAATGTAGAAAAATAACAGTACCTCACCAATCAGCCAGCCCCTGCAAGGTTCCTAGACACAAAGAGCTCTTTTCACATTGTTATATACTGTAACCCAGGTGCACATAGGCCACTCAAACCTACTAATCTCCACCCAAATTCTGAGACTACAAAGCAACTTGAAAACAAAGGCCATTTTAAGAAAGGTTTCCAAATCCATTGTAGGTACGGGTAGTTTTAATGGCAGTGCTGGCCATTAAGCAAGAACTTGTTAAATTGGGGTTATCATTTTGTGATTAGACGTGCGTAAACATCTAATCACGA
Source organism: Rhinolophus sinicus (assembly GCF_057876585.1). Taxonomy (NCBI): domain Eukaryota; kingdom Metazoa; phylum Chordata; class Mammalia; order Chiroptera; family Rhinolophidae; genus Rhinolophus; species Rhinolophus sinicus. The sequence goes on along the minus strand of NC_142517.1, from coordinate 159,569,209 downwards.
TGTTGTTTTGCACGCCTGAAACAAACAAATTAAATTCATTAATGAATTATTTTCTTTGTTGTCAAAATTCTCATTACGAGTCAGCAATTTTCACAATGTCTTAGTAAGATCAGATAAATAGCACTGATATATCACTTTCACATGATAACACAGCTTGAGGAATTTCTGGGTTCACTGCATGTTAAATGGTTAATTCCAGTGACTCTTAGTATTAGGCCATGTTGTGCTCTATCTATTGGGCCAGACTTGACACAGCAGAGGCAGCAGATGGAGGAGGTCAAAAGTATCAAATACTGAAGTATCAACTTTGCTAGGCCATCTCCCTTCATAATTTAGACCCTTCTGTTAGAGATTTGAAAATATATTCCAGACAGATGACATGTTAACGGAATCATTTCATGGTTCAGTGTCCGCTCAGTGTGATTTATCTATATCTGTAGGCACCAGAGGTCCCCTATTCAAAAGATTTATGAGCTACCTACACAATTCTATTTTGTTGAAAGGAAATGTGTGAATTATTGAGAAACAAAACGATAATATTATCATTCCAATTAGAGGCATTAGAGCTAAAGCAGTTTCACCACTTTTATATTCCCTGTGCCCCACCCACCCATTTCTTTACCCCATTAACAAATACTAAAATACGGAACACCTTGAGGAGAAAAGGTAGAGGTCCTTCTCATTTCTGAATTCTTGGACCTGGACTTGAGGTTACAAAACCTAGACGTAAATTCCAGATCTGCTACTTAGTAGCAATCGTTATGGGTTCAGTTTCCATTTCTAGAAAATAAATATGACACTTCTTTCCAGAGTCTGAGAATTAACAAGATAGCACATGTGAATATGGTGTGTAAATAGTAACGTATTACACGACTTCTATAATACCAGAGTAGTGGCAGTAGTTGTTGGAGTAAAATAATTTGTTTCTCTTTCTCACATTCACCATACACATTCAACTAACGAAAGGCTGATGGAACAAACAATGAAAATTACCAAACGTCTAACTAAGTTCAAGCAATGGCTCACCATGAGGTGTAGCTCCCTTGGTGAGTTTTCTCCTTCCTTTGGGTCACAGCTCCAACTCCTCATCTCCACCAAGTCCTACCGTATGCTACCATCCCAACAACCAGAGGCAACACAAAATGATGGCTCTAACAGTAACCGTCTGGCTACGGATGGTTTCCATACAGGGCAGGGCTGCAAGGACAGGAGCCTCAACTGTGCAAGTTGGAAGGTACTAGAGGTTTGAACAGCATTGGGTTAAGGCCAAGGAGTAGTCACGTCAAATCCAAAAGCTGAGAGAACAGACTCAGGTGAACAGTTACCTCAGCTCTAAGCATCCATGTGTCCCGTGTCCTACACATGAGCAAAATTCAAAGTGAAAACGTTTGATTCTATTGCTCTCTCACCCTATCATTACCAATCTCTCATCTAAATGCTAGTCCTATTTCTCTTAAAACTACTTAACAGACTTATCAGTCTTTTTCTGTTTCTTTTTATAATTTCTCTTTTAACACAGGTAATAATGTAAGTATATCCTCCATGTAATAGTACAGGAGTATTATTATCACGTCAAATGAAATAATACAGAAGTATAGAATCAAAGTAGAGCTGCTCCCACTTAGAGGGAAGCACTGTGAACAGCGGTGTATACCCTTCAAGACGTTTTCCATGAATTTATGTCCATTCGAATATGCAGAAGTTTGTGGTAACAAGAACTATACTGTACACAATAATCTGCAACTTGATTTTTTCCCTTGGACACTGAGTTTTGGAACAGCTGTTCTCAAGGTGTCGCCCCCCCAGACCAGCAGCATCGTTATTACCTGAGTCTTGTTTAGAAATACAAATTCTTCCTGCTCTGTCCCCCAGCAGAAGTCCTGAATCAGAAACTCTGGGGGCGGGGACCCAGCAATCTGTGTTTTAACAAGTCCTGCGGGTGAGTCTAATGTACACAGAAGTTTACTAACCTGTTTTCAAAGAATTTCCAGGTCAAGACACATAGATCTATACATTCTTTTAAATGAATACAGATTGTTTCATAGAATGTATATATCACAGTTGTTTGGCCACTCTCCTACTGACAGAAAGTTTTTCCTAAGACAAAAACTGCTGTGATGAACATTCTGGTACATTCACCTCAGTGAACTTATCTAGCATGTCTACAGGTGGATTTGTAAGAGTGGAATTGCTGTGCCAAAGTGTATTTTTATTTAGATTTGATAGATAGTGACAAATTGCCCTCCAATATTCCCATAGAGAATGGTAATGCTTCCCCCCACCTTCCCACCCCACCCCCATGTTCTCAACAATACTTTTTAAGCAATCTTTCCCAGTTTTACCAATCTAATGAGTGAAAAAATAAAAAATGGCATAGAAAAATCGCACGTTACTTGAGGGTGGGGGTGGGAGGAATATAAGTTTTAAACTGCTAAGGTGAAAACCACATACAGACAAAATTACCTTTGAATATCTCTTAGGAATATGCTATTTTGGAGACCTACATACTCTAAATATGGACAAGTCAGCCAGCTCTCTTCCTAGGCTATCTCTGGAGCTCCAGATGAAATCTTTGGGAGGACTGTCACATGAAAAGTACACATCTTTAAACACCAGACTCACACTCGGGTGTGGTAGGAATCTCTCACACTAAGAAGCAACCTGTGAGATGTGTGACCACCTGAGCAAACATCAAATCCTAGCTGGCATCTCACCTTCACCTGGTAGAACTGCCCCCCCCCCCAACTCCTCAGCTAAGCTGGATTCGGGTAAATTATGTGCCCCTATAAAGTAGCTCAACTCTGTCCCATTACTTTATTTCATATTTTCTTGATTTCTCTATATAGTGATTTGAACAGTTTGAGCACCTACTCACGTCTTCAATGACCATTTATATTTCTTCTGTGGAATGCCAATTTCTATCCTTTTGCCCCCCCCACTTTTTTTCAATTGTGCTATCTTTTCCTTACTTAATTGAAGGGGTTCTTTGTATTATAAATATTAATTTTTATCTGTTATATATGTTGAAAATTTTTCTTTCAATCTGAGTATTGCTCATTTGGTACTCCTTTATATACTCCTATTACTTAACTGTTTCACATGTCTTTCCAATTTGATGACTGACTGGGAGACTAAAGAGCAGTGAACATGTCTTCCATTTTTAAATTTATCTCATCTCCTGCAGCAACCAAGCTTAGTAGTAGAGTTACAAATAGCAAAAATGTTCCACAAATTGAATTACTATACATAAAAGCTAAGTTTTAAGCACATAACCCCCTATTACTCAATATTTAGTTTAATAATTTGACCAGTTTCATTAGGATTCCTTCTTTCAGTCACTTTGTCTGCGGTCCACTGCTCTACACTACTACAATCAGAAGAAACCTGTTAAGAACAACATAGGGCTATTTTCAGCTTTTGTTGACCTTCCTTTAATTTCTGATTCCACGGATGACAATCTGTCATAAACTAAGAGGTATGAACTCATTGTAGATGCCTAGTTGTTACTACACTTACACTTCCATAGAACTTGGGGCCGCCTCTCACTTGTGTCAGTCCTTCCACCTCCCCGCTTGACAAAGGATGATAAACACACTTCTATAAACAGCTGTTTTTTTCCAACACAAAAACTGTTAAGAAATAGATGAGCCATAGAAAGGATGACTTAAGACTATTCTAAAACCAGTCATAATTTCTGGTAGATAGCCTACAAAAAATATAATTAGCTTATAACCAACTACAAACTAACTTGATTAGTTATCTAGAAATTCATTTGTTTAACTCAGGGACTACACCAGAAAATGATACGGATTAAAGTTAGTTTAAACTTAGAAGCTTTATTGACCTTAGATGTGTTTTCTTTTATAGCCCAAATTAGCGTTTAATCCATTACTCTAGAAAACCCAAAAATTGAATCCTGCATTAGGCCAAGCCACCAGAGAGCTATACATGTGAACTGCATTGTTTTATTAATTTCAACTGAATTTTTCTTTATTGTCACATGTGATTGATTGATATATATCAATCTACATTGAAAACCTATTGTTGGATTTACCATAAAGATGATAACAAAGATATTGTTTGCTATGTTACCTGAGCATGCTGCTTGTTTTTAATCTTCTGAACACTGCAAACTGTGTAACTGATCGTATTTCACTTTTTGCATTGGCAGCTAGGAAGCTCAGAAACAAATGTGTTGCCCATGAGTGAATAAGAAAGTATAGTGTGCATTTTATCAACCACCCCGGGCTTAATCTTTTTCCCCTCTTTGTTTTCTGGTTCATGCAAAATTCCTTCCCTTGTATGTTTCCATCTTGCTGCATAGTATCTGTTTGTAAATCGCCTTAAATACTTTTTACAATGAACCAAGTGATGGAGAGATGGATACCTAATTAGAGAGAAGAAAGAAATCAAGGTGTAAGAGTGGAAGCTAAAAGTAAACCCTCAGTAGGCTCACAGATTTTCTACAAGCAACAAAGTCTGACATTACCTGGCCTGTAATCCAACCAGGGTCCTAGAGACTTTTAACTCCCTATCTCTGTCTACCTTGAAGCTACTGGTTTTAACATCTCTCTGACCTGACAGCTCCTTCACTTGGTGTCCTGGCCCCTGCCTAGCCTGACCTTGACTGCCCTCTGCTGTGACTACCCACACCTTGGCATATGCACCTGGGTCCGTGGCTGTGTTCCTGATAACTCTAACTTGTTGATTTTGGCCTCAGCCATGCTATAATTATTCCCATGTTCATATATAATGTAGGTTTTTATCACATTTACCTTCCAAGTTACACCAAAAAGAGCTTTCTTTTAGGATCTTTTTGGAATGCATTGACCTTAGAGTTTTGTAGTCTCCAGTGGTGTGATTTATAGACGAAGGATTCAGAGTGCTCTGAAATTAAGGCCAAGACTATAAAATCTAGAGGAGCTACATATTCTTTAAGTGTCTGGGAGCTGAGGACAAAAGAGCCCTCTACCAGGAGGCTAGAAAAGTTAAATAAAGAGCTGGAGTCCTGTGATGAAAGCAAACCCCAACAGCTTTCTCGCTCATAATCACAGCATTCTAAATAGGAATCTGTAAAATCTTAAGAAGCCTTTTGAAAGCTTTGCCCTCATCAATGATCTCCTCTCACATATCTCCATTTTCCACCTCTCCACTTGCCCTTCTGCTTAACCGGATTTTCCCACATGACAGCCCCTTCCCCTTTATTTCCCCTTTCACTGTGGAGCTGTGCTCACTGCCCTCAAACCCACTTACAGCTTAACTTGTGCCACTGTGCTTTGCTCCTCACCTAGCTACTACTCTCTTTCGAAGTCAGGCAGTCAACAAAAGTCGCTTAAATGTCAAATTCAAACATTCTTTTCCCACTTTTCACCGTATTTATCCTTTAAGTATACGTAGCCATAGTAGTAACAGTAGCTACTATTCTTGAGCACTTACTACGTGCCAGGATACGTTGCCTTATCATCTCTTTCTCTCACAGCATCCAGTAACAGTGACACTTTCTCAGCTAAGAGAGTTCACATAACTCACCCCACATCACACAGCCAGCCAGTGGCAGATACAGGATTCTCTGCGTGGTGGATTACAGATGGCTGCAAATTCTCTGCCGCTCCTCCCTTGGATAGGGGGAGTCTATTTTCCTCCCCTGGAATCTGGGCTCAGCCAGTGATTTGTTCTGACCACTAGAATGTGGCAGAAGTGGTGCACGTAACTTCCATGGCAAGGCCTGACGGGATCTGTAGCTCTGCTTTCGTGTACCGGGAAGCCAGCTGCCACTGAAATCCAACAAACTGAGAGCACCTGCTGTGAGGAAGGCAGGTGGGGAGACAAGGCCACATGGGAGCCCAGGGGTGGGGGCAGGGAGATGGAAGTGAAGGCTTCTTGGACCTCCCAGCCTAGTCACCTGCTAGCTGAACACAGCAGCTGAGTCAGTGCTCTGGCTGATTGCCACTATGTGGAGCAGAAAGCCCACCGACCTAAGCCCTGCCTGAATTTTTGACTCACAGAATCATGATAAACCATAAGCTGTTTAAGCCAGTAAGCATATGCAGCCATTAAGTGTTAGGGTTGTTTGTTATACAGCAATAAATAACCAAAAGGGTCTAATTCTAAAAGCCTATGCCACTTGGCCTCTCTTATTTTCACTTTCCCCTCCCTACTTCTGGCAAAACAATTTCTCCTTCTATATTTTCAGACTTAATTAGACACAACTAATTCGAATTATACCAGAGATCCAAATCTCAAAATAGAAGATTTAGTGCCACGATTACAATCCCCTGTCTCATCATTTTGGACCTGGATGCACTTTGACACCACATTTCCTTTGCTCGTGCTCTCACTTTGGTTCTGAAGTATCACCTTATCCATTGCACTGGTTCAGCTCAAACGGGGTACAAATCCAGGCTTTTCTGGATCTCCTTGGTAAAAATTCATCATTTCTCCTCTTCTATCTCCACAGCCCTTTACACCTTCACTCCATTCTGCCTTATGTATACACTTTGTTACATAAGGGAGATTCAAATACTGTAGATTGGGAACTCCTGAGGACAGAAACTCTGCCTGTCTGATCTCTGCATCTCCACGGGTTTGAGCAATCCTTCCTACATTGTCGGTGCTTATACATTTATATCCAATTGATGTTATCCTACATTCTAATTCCAGTCATCCTAAACATTTATACATTTAACTTTGAACTTTGATTAAGCCTGTCTAAACTATGTTATTCTGAGACATTTGTATCCTCAACCCAAAAGATGCAGATTAACAACTGAGAGTATCAAATCCTAGGTGGGATGAAACAATGTTAAATATAGCATCATGCATTTCTCTAGAACATATTTTTCATACTGCATACGCTTCAGAATGAAAGACCACATCATATGTGTCCATATGGCTCATACCACGGTCTCATGCACATGTACTGGCAGTCTCCTTCTTATAACACTCACACATACAAATGACTACTGAAACTTGGAAAATGTATTCTTTGCCTTCTCCTCCAGCTACCATCCCATTATTCTGCTCCCTTTAGAGCAAAGGTCTCAAAATAGCTGTCTATAATCAATATCTCAACTCCCCCCTCCCCAATTTTTTTTTAAAGATTTTTTTTACTGGGGAAGGGGACAGGACTTTATTGGGGACCAGTGTGTACTTCCAGGACTTGTTTTTTCCAAGTCAAGTTGTTGTCCTTTCAATATAGTTGTGGAGGGTGCAGCTCAGCTCCAGGTCCAATTGCTGTTGTTATTTGCAGGGGGCACAGCCCACCATCCCTTGCGGGAGTCCAGGAGTCAAATTGGCAACCTTGTGGTTGAGAGGACGCGCTCCAACCAACTGACCCATCTGGGAGCTCAGTGGCAGGTCAGCTCAAGGTGCCGTGTTCAATCTTAGTTGCAGGGGGCAGAGCCCACCATCCCTTGCGGGAGTCGAAGAGTTGAACTGGCAACCTTGTGGTTGAGAGCTCACTTGCCCATGTGGGAATCGAACCGGCAGCCTTCAGCGTTAGGAGCACGGAGCTCCAACCACCTGAGCCACCGGGCCGACCCCTCCGCCCCCTTTTAAAATCTTTGTATTATGTAACAAATCACATAAAATCTAACACTATATAACCATAACCCAGGTCAAGAAACAGAATATTGCTAGCACCCCAGCCTCCACTCCAATTTGGTCTTAATCCACATAGCTCCATCTAAATAGCTTTTGAGTCATCCATTTCCTCTGTGTCATCAGACAATAGTCAGTTCTCAATCTTTGTCTTACTGGACTCAGGAACACTTAATGAAGTTGATCTTTCACCCTCTCTCTCCACCGTGCCTTCTTTGGCTTCTGGAATACCACTTTCTTTTAGTTCTCCTTTGCCTCCAATGGCCACTCCTTCTCAAACTCCTTTCCTGGTTTATCTTCATCTTTCCCTCCTCTAAGTGTAAGTCGCCTTTACAAAAGGTAAGAAACACTTTACCGTCTTTCTCTACACCCACTGCCCAGGTAACGTCTACTAGACTCATGACATTATATATCATGTATATTCTGTTGACTCCCACATTTGTGTCTCTAGTCCCGAAGTCTCCATGGAACTCCAGACCCCGGTGTCTCACTGCTTATTCAATACCTCTACTTGGGTGACCAACGTGCATTTCAAACTTAATGTCTGAAACAGAACCCTTGATCCCTGCCCCACTCCCCCACCAAGGCAGCTCCTCCGACAATCATTCCCGCCTTGGAATACGGCAACTCCTTTTTGTTCAGTTCCTCCAGCCATCAACCCTGAGATTTTCACTCTCTTCCTCTCACGTCCTACATCCAATCCATCAGCAACCCGATCAACTCTACCTTCAAATTATGTCCATGATCCAACTACTTCTCAGCACGGCACCTTTATCCTAGCTGTCATTCTCCCTTACCTGGATTAGTACAGGGGGAAGGGCCTCTTACCTTGTCTCGCTGCCTTTACTCCTACCTCCCTCCGCTCCCATTTCCTAACATTCCATCCTCCATCAAGTATCCACAAGATCTCTTTAAAACAGGACTCAATTCATAGTACTTCCCTACTCCACACTCTAATGGCTTTCCATCTCAGTCACAGAAAATCCAAAGTCATTACATTGGTCTGTGCTCAGCTCTCTGCCCTCAGGTCCTACACCTCTCTCCCTTTCTCGCACTGTGCTCCCTGCTGTTCCAACAGCGTTGTGCTCACTTCCCCCCCCCCCCCCCAGGGCCTTGTCTTCAGGTTGCCCTGGCGGGGGCTTGCTCCCTCACTCCTTTGAGACTCTTCCCTTTACCTTATCAGCGAGGCCTTCTCTCAGCACCTTATATCATAGTAAACCCCACCCCAGCTGTCACTATTATCCTTGTCCCACTTCATTTTCTTCAGTCAGACACCTATCACCACTTCTATACTACGTATTTTAGTATTTCTCTCCCCCGTCTAAAACGTAAACCCCATGAGGACAGGGAATTAGTTTTGTTCACTGCTTACCTGGTACAGTGCCTGATCACAGTATATTCTTAATAAATATTTATCAAATGACTGAGTAAATTAATTCCAAGCATCAACTGACAGTCTGTTTGTCAGTAGGTCTCTCCTCACTCACATGCTCCTAAAGAACTGAGACAGTTTTAATTAGGAAGCTCTTACATTTTGCCAAACTCAATTGGCAAACTCTTTTACCCTGAGCTAATTCTTTCCTTACTTGTAATTTTGTGCCAGGTGCAGTGGTTTTTTTCAACCCCTTTCCAGTTGGAGGACATATCATTACCAAGCCAGTGAACGATTTCTTTATTGATATACATATTTAGTTACCGTTGGTGGTTTTTTTCTTTCTCCTTTTTAATAGACACAGAAGTGCCAACATGTGAACTTTGGCAAGGAAGTGAAGGATGAAGCCAAAAGGAGACTATGACCTCCAGGAAAGAGCATCACATCAAGGTAAAGACGCAATACGCACTTTTCGTTTGTTCCTTTGAAGTCACTGGAAGAACAGTGAGCTGTGCCAGGCTGAGGTGGGCCACCAAGGCAGGACCAACACCAAACCTAGTGATACAGGGGACAGGCCAATTTGCCCACATTCCCCCCTCCTGGTCTTGAAGTTGAACTTAGGAGTCAGAACGTGTGGGACTCAGCCATGTATCTCTCTTAATTGGCCATATCATCAGGGAAACTCATTCCCAGCCTCTGAACTTCTTCCTCTATTCACGGCTGCATTGGATTATATCCAGTGGTTTTTAAACGTTTTGGGTCCTGGACCCCTTTCAGAGCTGTGGACTATTATATCAGTTTCCTAAGACCGACGTAAACAAAGTACCACAGACTGGGTGGCTTAAAGCAACAGAAATGTATTGTTGCACAGTTCTGGAGGCTAGAAGTCTAAACTCAAGGTGTCCGTGGGGCGGCGTTCCCTCTGAACCCGGAGTAGAAGGATTCTTCCTTCCTTGCCTCTCCCAGCTTCTGGTACCCAGATGTCCCTGCTTGGCAGCGTCACTGCAACCTTCACACAGTGCTCTTCCTGCATCTCAGGTTGTCGTCCCTCGGTATGTGTCTGTCTCTCTGTCCTAATTGATCTAACTGTCTTTTATAAAGACACCAATCATTTTGGATTAGGACCCACCCTAATGACCACGTTTTAACTTGATTACCTCTGTCAAGACCCTGTTTCCAAGGTCACATTCTGAGGTACTGGGGGTCACGACTTCAACATCTCTTTTTTGAGGAACACAATTCAACCCATAATGGCCATCTTCCTAAAAAAAGGTCCATTTTGCATTCAATCTTCGGGAGTTTATAGACCCCTGAGGCTCATCCCCTGCCACTTAATTAGCTTTTATTAACTGTGTGTCTTAGAGCAAAGCATAACTCTTTTGAGCCCTAAATTCTCAACTCTAAAAGGACTATCAGAGTTGCAGTGAAGATTGAAAGAAATTATGTATGATACAGTAGATGTAAATTATGAAGGGACAAACAATTACAAAAGAACTATTTATAGTGGCTGAACTCAGGCACAAAGCTACTGATTTAGACCAGTGGTCCCCAAATTTATTTGATTGCACAGTTTATCAGTAAGAAATTTTTAAGTGCACAATTTCCTTTCTTATCAATTGTGTACACATATTACTAAATTAAAAAATGAATAAGATGAAATAAATAATATGCTTTTTAACAGTATCCCTAAACATTTTGTAGTTTGAGTGTAGAAGTTTGATGGTGTCATACTAATAACTTCCTGCACAATATATACTAAGGAAGAGGTTCATCACTAACTATAGTAGTTATAAATCCACAGTTCAGGTAGTCTTCACGGTAATTTTGAAATGTTAAAAATGATTTCTTGGAAGATCTGAATAGGTTGTCATTGTTTTTACCCTCACACGACTGACAAAGAGCTTACCTTGAAGGAGAAGTATCGTCCTCTCAGCCATTTTTTCTGTTGCTCACTTATGCTTGCACTTGTAGAATTAGATTCAAGGTGTGGTTTCTTTGCAGAAAACTTTTAAAGCCACTTGCCATTTTGTGAAGTTCTGTGTAGTTGAAACTCAGTGGCATTTGCCATATAAGCACTTAACGAGGCCCCCTTTAACTGCAGTGCTTTCCAGGACTCTAACCCTGAGCCCCCTCCTGGGGGCTCCTCAGCGCCTTGGCTGTGGAGATCCCTGCGATTCATCGGCAGTCACACCAGACAGGACCGTCCCACTTTTGGACTGCGTGAAGGCAACAGTGTCAATATTTATACTTAGGAATAGGAAAGCATAATTTGTTTATTGATTTTTAGATTAAAAATACATAGGTATGGAAGTGCTAATATTTTCTCTGTAGACCCCGCTGTATTGTTTTGTTTCTTGCCGTGTTGGAGACCTGTGGGACTGTCACTAGCTCTCCTTTATTCCTCTTCTCCCTCAAGTGTATGTTGACATGAAGGAGCGTATGTACCGGGGATGCCGAAAACACGTATACACATGACTTGTATTCATCTTTTGTTATCGCTATATAGTGAGTATTACAATTTTAATCCAGTTTTTTCCTAGTTAATTACATCTGCAGTGAACCTCTTTCTGAATAAGGTCCCATTCTGAGGTACTGAGGGGTTAGGACTTCAATACATATTGTGAGGAACGTACCATAATTCAACCCAAAACAGTCACCACTGACTATGCTGCTGGAATTCTTTTCATGCTTTTACATTCTTCATAATATACAACACATTCCCATCAGTATCATCTCTCATTTTTCAATTCTCAACCATAGCGAGGGACAGGGAAGGCAGAATTTCCAGGGGAGACTCTGTAGTTTTGAAACACAAACAAATAACAGTGTGATAGTTGTTTCAGGGCAGGGTTCTTCCCAATCTTGGCTGCACTGTAAGTTATCTGGGAGAACATTAAAATATAAAACAAGATGCATGTAATTATAAGTATGTATATTTGTAAAATTTATTATATATTTATATAAACACTGAGTTTGACTCCAGACCGATTACGTTGGAACCTCAGTGGTGGTAGTGGGGCAGAGGGGAGGGGAGGTAGTGCCCAAAGGCTGATATTTTTTTAAAGCTCCCAGGGGAATTTAACCTGCAGTTAGGACTAAGGACCCCTGTGCTGGGCGAGACTCGCTGCCGTAGGGAATGAACCCAGCCTTACAGTTGGGGATTACTCACATTCCTCTATTAGCACCCACAAAATGTAGGGAGGATACTGAAGAAAACAGTTTACTGTTACCCGAGTGCAATACATGCTGCTTAAGGATGGTGCCATTTTTGCCCCTCCGAGAGGTGAAACAATAGACTGGTGACAGAGCAGGAGTAGAATCAACACCGGAATCCCAGTATGAAACGCCAGCTTCAGGCTTGTTAAGAGTTCTGCTGGGGTAAGACTCTTGTGGCAGTTTGAATGTGGTGCCCAGAAAGAAGCCATCATTCCAAAGGGATTATGGTTGGGACAGAGCCAAAGTGGGGGCGGGGGGGGTATTTGTTCTATCAAACCTCATGTTAACCATGTAGGATTGTCTTACTGTTTGACCCCTATTGGGCTTGTAGCCACAATTAAATTCATTTCCACCCCATGAGTTACTAAGCCATGGCTCTCTCAGCCTGTACAGCTCACTAGGATTTCTGAGCCTGTTTGCTTGTTAAGACCCCCATTGTCCTTGCCAGCTGAAATCTTTGGGGGTTCCAAGTCTGCCATCCAGCATGCCAGCTCCCCTTCCGAAAGGCTGTGTGACAGACAGGCTACCAATGTCCTCCAAATTATTATACATTTTAAAACATTCAGCAGACAGGTGGGTCCGCAGAACCCTGCCCAAAGCTTCCAGGACGCCCCCTCACCACGCTGAGACTCACACCATTATCCAGCACTCCTTAATACAATCCTTCCTACCCCCATTGTCCAGTCTACATTTCCCCATCTCAGCCACAAAGATATCACAACAAATTTTACCTAAGGGCAAAATTCCAAATATATTAAGTCTAAAACAGTCCCCATTGATACCAGTGTTGCAATAACACCAAACAAGGACATTAGTCTGACATGGCTTATTTTTAGGGAGCCTATGCTAATTCCTAGTGACCATGGCCTTTTCCTCTAAGAATTCATATATTATGCTATTCAAGGAGGAAAAAAAAAGAATCGTAGTTATTAGCCCAGGGTGAAAGTTAAGCTCACCAGACGATAGTTTGCAGATTCTGCCTTCCTTCCTTTATTGAAGAACTGAAGAACAATCTCCCTTTCCCACTCCTCTAATGCTGTTCCTGTTCTCCAGAATTCTTCCAAGATCACTGACAGTGGGTCAGCAGCCTCACCTGTATATTCTCTCAGTACCTGGGGTATCACTTCTCCCAGCCAAGAAACCTGAACTCGCCTGGAACAACTAAGTGATCTCCTTACAATCCGCTCACCTGGCTTGGGTTTCTGTCTCCCTTTGCCAATGTTTTTAGCCTTTCCAAGCTGGACTACAAAAAAGTCATCCTCTGTGGTGGAGAAAATGGGAGCAACATGGGACCCAGTATTGAGTCAGTGCCCTCTGTCAAGAACTCCTACTATTGTCCCTTCATCTGGTGACAAGTAATTTCCAAAGCCCCTCGTACCTACCAAGGGGGCTAAAGGGACCCTGTAGAGGGAGGCAGCCAAGCCCCCATCATCCACCAACCTCAAAGCCACCACAAAGGTGGGACTGACAGGAAAGGAAAAGCACTGCAGTCTCAGTTCTCTTCAGAGGATGACAGCATCGCCACTCACTGTAGATATAAGGGGAGTGGGGACTAAGGCCAGCTCTGCTTCCCAAGGGGAAGTTCCCGTCATCATAGCCTTGGGTGTACATGGGGGCAGGGAGAGGAGTGTCCTCATCTCTTAGGAGTGTGTGTTAACAAAGAAGTTGTGACAATGGATATTCAAAGCAGAGAGTCTTTCAGATAGGCACAGTGGATGTAGTAAGGATTTATTGAGAAATCAATCTTTACTCTCTCTCAACTCCACAATTGTCAGTCAATTAGTTAAACTTTCAAATGACTGATCTCATTTGAAATGAGATGGTGGCTCTTCTGAATGGAAGCTACAAGGGAAAGCGAATTCCTTACACTATGGATACATGCTTGAGATTTGTTCTTTGGTAGCACCGAGCAAAAATCGAATGCTTACTATGTGCTGTTCTGAACACTTTACATTCATTAATGCTCACTACAAGTCTCTGGGGCAGATACTATTCATATCTCCATTTTACAGAGGTAGGAACAGAGGTGCAGAGCCATTAAGTAACTTGGTCAACTTCATACAGCGTGAAGGCAGTGGAGCTGGTGTTTGAACCTGTGCAGATCAACTGTAGAACACTGTGGTAAATTGACTGCAAAAATGGCCCAGTTTTCTAACTTTTCTTGTATCTATGCTTGGAACCCTGTCCCCAGTGAGAGAACAGCCCTGGCTAATCTGCTGGAGGGTGAGAAACCACATAGAGCAGAGCCAAGACAGTCCTAGACCAGCCCCCCAGTCAACTGCCAGCTAACCGCAGATACAAGGGTAAGCACAGCCAAGATCCACAGAACCATCCCAAGTACCCACAGACTCATGGGAAATAATAAATGATTGTTCTTTTAAGCAACTGTGCTTAGGGGCAGTTTGTTACATACCAATAGATAACCTGATACAAACACTGATGTTTGATCAGTACACTGTAATTTCTTTCCGGTACAATTGGCTTCATCTGACGCTAGGATTCTCCAGCAATGGACAGCTGTGAAGGGCTTTCTGCCAAACTACCACCTTATCTCTTTTCATCCTTGTGTTGTCCATGGCCTACTACTATGCCAACCCACGAAGGCGGTGTATAACTATTCCTCACCTTTATTCTGTAGTTTTCTCTACAGTCGAGGGGAAACTCGGGTGCCTCAAACCCCTTGGTACTATTTTGAGCTCTGTTTCCTTGCCTACCCTCTTCACCCATCTTTCCATCATTTAGGAGTTAAGTGGGAATTAGCCAGAGTGAGTGGTGCCAAAATAATGAAATCAGGGTAACGAGCGAGAAAGTGTGGATAGTTCTGTAAGTCAACACTGCTCATTCTCTGGCCTTTCCCTTCTCTCAGGGTGGGCTTCTTACTCAGCACGGATGGGGACTAGTCGTCCCTGAAGGCATGTTCCTGCTTTGCCACCTGATCCCCAAACAAAACCTTGAGAAGCTGAACTCTCCCTGCCTGCCAGGATTCAGGGGGGCAGCAAGCTGCACCTCCACGGGAACTAACAGCCCCAGCTGCTCAACTCAAATTAAAACAGAGTTTAGAAATGTTCCCCAGAGTGGAAACCTTCAGGGGCATTTCTACCAGCTGCCTCCAGAGACTGTATTCCCAAGGAAAAGGAGAGGATACCCCAAAGGGGAGAGGGGTCACTAGCGAGGTATCCTGAGAAACAGAGACCACAGCCCATTAAAACGGGGCTGGAAATCTCCCCAAAAAAGAAAAAGACTCATAAAAGACTACTGTTTTTCTATTGAAGTGTTTCAAAACTTTCCTCGTTGTTGTTGTTGGTAGGCATTCAATATATGCTAAATGATGCTAATTCTTTAGCTCTTCTTGCTTTGTGAGTGAAGCTGGGATTTTGAGGGTTCATTGCTCAAAAGGCCAATAGCTAAGTGACCTGGGTTGGTGAAGAGAAACCAAAATTCCCCAGGGCGAAACCAGTCTTACTGTGCCATTAAACACCCCCCTGACTCATTACACTTCCACAACAATAGTTTAGTTTTAATTTCTTTTCCTTATATTTCACCACCCTAAGGGAAAACGTCCTGTGACAATTCTGTAATAGTAAGACAATTACTGGTGACTCAGGGCTCCCTGCTGCCTCTGCATCTTCTCACAGCTGAGGAGCAGGCTTCCCACATAGGAACAATTTGGTTTGTGAATTAGGAAAGGCAGAATAAAATGAGTCTTTACCTTTAAAAAATGACAGACATTCAGAAGAGATTAGATGAAAAGTCAACCCAAGGATTCTGTTTAAGAACAAGAGTCAATTGTAGGCTTTGAGTCCTTGAGGAAACCTTCTAAATAGACTCACAATGTTTCCAGTGACGCTATACCCTTTCTGAGCCCCACCGTCCACTTCATCCAGGTAGCCCAAGAATGTCCATTTATATTTTTCCTCCTTGCTCCTCTTTTTTGCTATCCAACTTCTGCCAGCTTCACCTTTGTTAATGAATGGGGAAAGGGGCAGTAAAACTATGTTCTCCTTGACAGAAAAAATACACCATCTAACTCATCTTGTAACTCAAGCATTCAAGCCCAGCCTGACTTACAGTGAACGAAGTAAGAGCTGTCCTACGTTAGAGGGCATGGGCATTCGCAAA
Source organism: Rhinolophus sinicus (assembly GCF_057876585.1). Taxonomy (NCBI): domain Eukaryota; kingdom Metazoa; phylum Chordata; class Mammalia; order Chiroptera; family Rhinolophidae; genus Rhinolophus; species Rhinolophus sinicus. Next base: position 159,552,903 of record NC_142517.1, on the reverse strand, counting down.
TGCCCAGCAGACTGTGTTCCAAGGCACTTTGGTAAATGGGGAGTTTAGAGTGCGGAAAGTATTTTTCCCCATAGGCATAAAGTTCTAGAAATAGGCTAATTCCTCAGACACAAACATACAAATCTGGTTGGCCACAGGAGGCTAATAACACACCCAAACTGAGAACTTCAGGCATTATATAGCCTCCTCCTAAATAACTATTTAAAACAGTTTCCATGAGAAAAAAAAGTATTCTAACTCAGTATGCCAGAAACAGATTTCCATGTACCCCACAACCAAAGCGAGTTTTTCCTACTGAAAAAAATACAAGAAAGGCAAAGGGGGAGGAGGTGCTGGCTTTACCCGAAATAGCCCTGATGTGGCAAGTGCAGGTTTTGCCAGGAGAATGGGATGAGACAAAAACTTGTGGGTACCAATAATGATAACGAAATGCCTCTCTGCTTTTACGTAACACATGCGCTGCAATTCTTTAGTTAAAACATTTGTCTAAAGTTTTCAAAATTAGGAACTAAAAGGCAGTTGCTTGAAGGGGAATCTGGAGAAGGGAGGGATTTCTGGTTTGGGGGTCATAAGCCAGGAAGCAAAGGAGGGCCTGTGTTTACTTATGATAACACTCTTGATTTCTATTCTTCAGTTCCTTGACTGACCCACTCATTGATGCTAACACAATTCTAACTCACAGGTTTACAGTGTCAGTTTAAAATTGGGAGCAGAGAAACGGATGCTGGATTGTAATATTCTTAAAGGTCAGGATGTCTTATTCATTTCTATATACTCCAGTCCCCTTGGAGCTCAATTCATAATTCATTGATAAATAAATATAATTTAAAGAGAAGCTTTGATTTTTTTCAATGTAGTTGCAAAATGTGTGGGCTTCAGAGTCAAACTTCTCAGGTTCAAATCACTTTTCCTCTATAGGTTCATGACCAGGGGATCCTTCCCTGGGCTTCTGGTTTTCTTGTCTAGAAAAAAGTACCTGCCTCACAAGGTCACTGTGGGCATTGTATGCATTTATATTTGTGAAACACATAGCAATATACCTGCCACATAATTAGCACTCAATAAATATAAGTTATTGTTTTCGCATGATCATTTAGTTAATTGTCCTATTTTGTACCCAAAATAGTTTTTCAGAGATTTTGGTAAACATGAAAGTTGGTTGGTAGAGTGGGTTGAATTGTGGGCCCAAAAAGATATGTCAGCATAGAACCTGAGAATGTGACATCATGTGGAATAAGGGTTTTTTGCAGATGTAATTAAGACAAGTATTTGAGATGAGCTCATCCTGGATTAGGATGGGCCCTAAATCCAATGACAAGTGTTCATATAGGACAAGACAGAAAAGAAGAAGACACAGAGAGACATTGAAGAAACCCTCATGAAAATGTAGGTAGGGATTGGAGTTACGCTGCAACAAACCAAGGAACAGCAGAAGGCCCCAGAACCTGGAAGGGGCAAGGAAGGATTATTCCTCTAGCGCTTTCAGAGGGAGAATGGCACTGCCAACATCTTGATTTTGGATTTCTGGCCTCTAGAACTGTGTGAGAATATACTTCTGTTGTTTTAAGCCACCAAGTTTGTGGTAAATTGTTGTGGCAGCCCTAGGAAACTAATATAGTAGGGTACAGTTTGGAACAACCTAAATTTGGTAAGGAAAACAAGCCCAAATGTGAACTTGTAATTATTATAAGTTCCCCTTTTCACAAATCGTATACTGTAGGGAACCTTCTTTTTAGAAAAGGAAAACCACTGGTTTCTGGGACTGGAATGTTTAAGCCATTCTGTCCTATCCACTTCCAGCCAAGGACATTTCTGCTGGGAATCTTGAAAACATTCTGCATTTTCCCACAGGAATGAAGTGGAAGTACTCAGTGTATAGTAAGACACTGGAGACAATTAGCCAATATGTGGCCCCAAATGAATGGGCAGGCAACACAGTTCTCAGTCATTGTCCAATAAACATACCTGTACTGGTCCCCACTGCCTTCCTGACCCCAATCTGTGGAGGTCAAATAGGCCACTAGCCAAAGACGCCAAGTTAAGAAAAGATACCTGGTTGCCAAGAGACCAACATAAATGTATATTTCTCCTAACCTTTGCTACTATATCTATGAAACAGATCTTCTGTGTGAAAAATATGTCAAGGTCATCTGTAAGATCCTTCTAAGACTTTGGAATTTTAAAGAAGTTCTCAGGAGAGAGTCACGAGATGGAGATCTTGTCAAACCCACTGATGCCCAGAGAAATGCTTTTCATTCTTTTCCTCTCTTCTAACTCCTGGAGAAAAATAGCAGCAGACACCGCAGCGAGTGTCAGAGAAGGGTGACTTTTTTGGAGCAAAGGCTTTACAAAGATGACACATGCTGACAGGTTCAGTAAATAGTGGATGCTCTGCCAATCAGCAGGTAATTTCTGGTGTTTGTAATGCAGGCAAGATTGCAAGTCACACAGGATTTCAAAGACAGGTCACGATTACACTATGTGTCGTCTTCTAATGTGAAGGTCAAAAGAAAGGAGAAGGTGGGTGGGGACGGAGAGGGGAAGAACAAGCAGACCCGTGTGCAGACAAATCAACCACATCCAGGCAGGTCTCGCTTCATGTTTTCTGACAGTGCCCAGGGAACCTGTGTAATTACTTGCTTTGTTGACATCTGAGGCTCTCACCTCACATGGAACCAGCACTTCATTAATTCCTAAGTCCTTTGTAACTTGTGAAAGTCACTTCTTCCCTGGCTCAGTAATGGTTTTCTTTTCTTCCCTTACTTGGTAATTTATTCAATGTATTTCAAGTAAGGAAAATGTTATAGGGAAGAGGTGAGTGAGGAAGGCCAGAGGAGGAAGGCACACACAGTATTCTGGATCACAGAGTATTCTGAAGCAGGCTGATTTCACTGTTTCATTGAAGAGAATTACAGAACCCCAAAAACACTCCTAACCAAACAGGAAAAAAAAAAAATCTGAAGCCAAATGGATTTCAAGGATTTTTGTCATTATTTGCCATGGGCAAATTATTTCTCCATTAGGAATGAAAACACTGAGAGAGAATGAAAGAGAGATTGAGATCCCCATGAAACACAGGTAAATAACTTGAGTGTCTATTTAAAATATGTAAATGTTTAATTTCTCCATTCTCCATCAAAGAGCTTTTCTGAGGAAACGATACATTTTTAGCACTCAAATTAAGACAGTATACATGTGCGCACATGCTTGGTCAATCCACAACCCTCATAAGAGAACTATGTGATTCTAATTGACAGGGTAATCCTACAAGCATGTAACTTGGTGAGTATAAAAAGCTGGGTAGTATATGCAAATATGCTACTTTTTTAAAAAAAAAAAAACAACCTCCATCCTTCCTGTCTAGGAATGTCAAGCTGGCTGTTAAGGTTGTGACAATGGTAAGTGTTGAGCATACGTAATTGCACCGAGGATCTGCTAATCGATTATGGTTGACATTCCCTAGTTCAATCTGATCCATCATTTATACAGGAAACAAGAGACGGTAAGAGGCCAGGAGGTTACACTAGGAGGAGAGAAAGAAAGCTTCAACCAACATTGGGATAAGGATCATTTTCACCACCAAGATCCTTTTCTAGCACTTGTCCTGTTCCTGGGGTTCACCCTGCCCTGAGGCAGGCAGTGGAGGGCTTGATTATATGTGTCTCAGATCTGGAAGCTTCTCCAAAGATGGAAGAAGTGACGGGAGTGACAGTATAGAGACTATCAGAGATCAGAGGCTTAGTTGGGTATAGAAACATGCTAAGAGTTGTTACTGGAACTGAAGGGTCTTTTTACTTACACACACACACACACACACACACACACACACCCTTTCTAAACTGCCTCACATTTATCATCTTATGAAATTTTTGAACAGTTGGTGTGTACAAAAACACATACTGAAAAGAAAAGAACAAATATACCCAAGTAGATGACCTCTTATAAAAGGTACACATATCTTGCTAATCAGAAGCGACACCTTAGTTCTGATATTTGGGAAACTATGTGGCCACAGTAAATAAATAGTAAAGAGTAAACCATTCATTTAAAAAAATCAAAACATACACACAAATCATCCCAGACACTGTTTCTTATTTCCTGACATACTACTGTATACAATACCATTTTGTGGCCCTGCATTTTACATCATTTTGAACCTTCACCAGACTACTAAACGCCAAGAGCTTTGTGGGCTCTTCTAATCACCACGACCTGTTTTTGTACCTTGGAAAAGGCAAAAAGACCAACCCCTGACGTGAGTGGGAATCATTTTTGGAATAATGGTGGGTGGTTGTTCACATCTGGATTAGGTATAAAAGGATAACATTACGATGATGAACGCCACAGAGCCTCATCTGCATATAAATAGACCTAATCAGAAATGCAAATTGCAATCAGAAGAAATTTTTAAAGGCTGGTGCGGTAGCTGTGTGATTGTGCAGATGAGGGAAGGTTAACACTTGTACTGTCAAAGTGGTTAAACAGCTGCGTTGGCCCAGAGCCTTCCTCTGAAAGAGAAATGTGGAAGGTACAAATCTCTTAACCTGCAACCTGACTGGGAAGGAGCTCCCTTCTCCAGCTGGCCAAACATCAGCCTGATTCTGATGAAAGACAATCAAACCTCTTGTATGAACCCCTAATGAATACATACAATAGAAAATATACCAGCATTTAAAGACCCTCCAAACAGACCTCTTTCAGCAGTTTCCCATTGACACAGAAATTAAGGGATGGAGAGACAGTCATATGATTGATGTGACATTTTTCTGATATTTTTTAGTGTTGGTCTGAGTGGATACAAAAATATGATACACATTTTTTCCATCCCCATATTTTCCTGAATACTAGAGAAAGATTCAAACTAAGAAAGAAAGGGAAAAAAACAAAAACACCCGTATGTGATTATATAATTAAAAACAAAACATAGTATTTAGACAGATTACTTAATCCAAAATTGCATTTGTAGTCTTCCAAAAAAGAACATCTCAAAAATCAGAGTACATACTGAAAATACGCAATTGTTAAAACAAAGTCCTATTTATTCCTTGGGATGTGTTATCTTTTAGGAACATCCTCTTCCCCCTTCCACCCCCAACTAAAAAAAAAAGAAAGAAAGAAAAGAAACACTGTACGTATTACAATCAGGCTTTCACAGATTTGGAGAGAAATTGTTTACGATTTATTATTCTCTCTCAAAGGAGCCGCTTTCACAAAGAACTAACGAGCCAAGAGCGCCATCTTGTGTCCTACCTTGGGATCTTAAAGAGCGTTTTCACGGGATGCATGTCAAAAAGGGGAGGGTCTCCATCCCCCAGTTCAATAGCTGTAATTCCCAAGGACCAAACGTCACAGCGCGCGTCATAAGAAGAGTCATACTGCTGCTCACAAGCGATGACCTATCAGACAAAAGCAGGACACAACACATCAACCTCAATGCAACCACAGATGTCCTAAAAGGCCCTGGGCCAATTTCAGCCCCCTTCTCAGTTCCTTGCCTATGCTGATATTAAATTCCAGTAATAATAAGATGTGTGTTTTGTAGGCTTTCTTTGTGTGTGGTTGACTTACCATCTGATATGTTCATTAACTTAAAAATGTGCCAGTTCAGTTCATGCATTGAAAACCCTCTAGGTACCAAGAATAGTGCAAGAGGAGCACAAGGGTGAATACCTTCTGCACCCAACCTGGCAGCCTTTAAGAAGAGGCTCTGTCTGCATCCTTCACATTACCAGCTGCTGAATTCAACAGCGAGGAGCAGTTGTTCTCGAAGATGTTTGTCTCCTGCACAAAATCCCCAGGCATGTGGCCAATTGAGCAGAAAGATGTTGGAAGATTGATAATAATTAATATAAAATAGGAACCACTCCCTCCCATTCCCTTTTTCTAAGAACTTCTGCCCCTCCTCAACCTCCTACGACTGGTTTGTATTTCAGCAGCAGCTGTCACTTCAGTTACTGGCCTGTCTGGGTACAAGAGCAGCAGAACCAGAAAACACCCCTGGGCTTGTCATTGGTTTGGGGAGCATGGAACTTTGCAAAGTCTCTTTTCTAGGAACTTTTGAGTCAGATAGGAAAAGCCCCTCCACTCAGACTCTGGTAGCTATCACAATGGGGTTGGGAGAAGGCATGGGTGAGCTAGAGGATGTGAAGGGACAGGTGACCCTATATGAGCTGAAAGCTGCCTCTGTGACCAAGGATGATGCATGGCTATGGGCAGGTAGGAAACTCAGAGAGTCTGATGATGTGTTGGTCCAACAGACAACAGACTATGAGGTACATAAGCAGTATTGCTGGAGAGCAAAGGGGAGCTGGAGTGATGGGCCTACCCACCCTCTCAGGCCATCAGAAGTTCTTTGGCTTTGACTTCGAGTGAAATGGGCCAACTAGGGAGCAAGGGAGTGACAGATCTGGCTTGCACGTCAGCAGGCTGTTAGCCAGATCTGGCTGCTGCACTGAGAATACATTAAAATGGGGCATGAGTAGAAGAAGCAAAACCAATTTTAAATACTACTGTAGGAATCCAGACTAGAGACAGTAAGAAATAATCAGATTCTAATGACACAATTTTAAAGGTAGAGCCAACCAGGTTTGCTGACTGAAGCTTATAAGAAAGAGGAGTTGAGGATGGAACCAGAGTTTCTGACCTGAGCAATTTCAGAATGGAATTTGTATTTAATGAGGTGGGGAAGACAGTAGAAGAAGCAGGTGAGAGTTGAAAAGCAGGAGCGCCATTCGGGACATATTAAGTTTGAGATGACTATGAGACTTCCAAATGGAGAGATCAGTTCCGCCGGGTAAGACTCGTACCAGACTTCTGACTTAAAGAAGTATGACCTTGAGAATAAATGCATGTTGTTTTACGCCATTAAATGTATGATATTGTTATGGCAGTGACAATAGACTAGTAAACCTGCTCTCTGCCAGACCCAGTGAATTGGACTTGCAAGACCAGGCGAGTGGGCCTGAGACCTGGTGCTCCTGGTCCTGTATTTGCCCTCCACCCTTCCCTTGGTTTCTGAAGAATGTTTCTCATGTATCCGCATCCTTGGCCTGACCGCAGCACCATTCTGTGAATAGACTATCCTGTCATAGAATGTCCTGTCATACTTTTAACACATTATTTTCAGACACGCATTCAAACTAAAGTTCAACTAATTGCAATTGCAGAAGCAGAGGCCATGTCGTTGCCCCCAAAGGCCTCACTTTCATCACCCCAATCAGGCAAGACACTACACTATTTTTTAAAGATCTCCAGAAAAGGCTATTCAACACCTTCCCTTTCAGAAATGACATTTCCAAATGTGTAGGACAAACATTATTTTAGACCTATCAATCAGCAAATACATTCTTGTACATTCCTGTGAGGCAAAGAAATAAGACTATCCTTCCCCAACAAAAGCTATAGCCAACAGAAACTTAAAATGAACCTATAATAATTAAATGACAAACTATGACAATGATAAATGTCCTAAGACAATGTGTACTAGTGTGTCTAATAAAGGATATGGGCTCCAAATGCTTGGGATATTAGGAGGAGACCACTTTAGGCTAAGCAAGACAATGAAAAGTGGCTAGTGGTAGTGCCATAGTCCACCACTTCCGGGAAGAAACGCAAATCAACTTCTAGCCATTTTGGAAGGCACACAGAAGGCAATTCCAAGAACCTGTCCAAATGTGGGAATGGAGATATCCTAAGGTTTCTCAAGTGCTGTCATAAAATATTCAAAACATTTATTTGGTTTCAGCTTCTCTTTACAGACAGACACTATCTTAGCTCAGTCTGATTAGTAGGAAAGTATCCTTTGGCCAAATTCTCTTCCTAAAACTCAGCTTGTAATGTGACAAAAAACAAAAAAAATTCTTTAAGCTCAGCCTTCCAAAGAAGTTTATAGAAAATTTCACTAGTAAAATAATTCACAAATAATTATTGAGTACCCATGAGAGCCAGGCATAGTATTAGACCCTAAGGAGAGAAAGCCAAATGCACACTTGGTTTAATCCTCATAGTCATTATGTGAGGTAGGTGCTATTATCACCTTTGCTAGGTGTGGAAACGGAGGCATAGCACAGTTAAGTATCTTAACCAGAGCCCACTCTGGTCATTGTCAGGGCCAGAATTTGAACCCAGGCAGAGGAAAGACAAGTAAACAAATCATTACAATGTGATAAGCGCTCTAAGAAATAAAGGTCATGTTCAAGGAACAATTGCATTATCAGCTTCTGCATTCATATTTTGACTAAACTAACTAGGTCTTTGAGATTTTTGTCAGTAAAGTCCGGGGGAGTTTCTCTTTCAGGATTGGTCCTTATCAGGAGTAAACATGTGTGATGGGATTTAAAGAAGCACTCTAAGAGAATGCATCCCAACTGAAGGTCAACACATCCTGGAACTGGATTTCCTATCAATTCAACACCAAAGTATGCAAGTATTTCTTTAGGAGAAAAAATAATCTCATTCTCCTTAGCTCAGCATTTTCCTTGTCTCAAGGTAAAACAAAGCTGAGTTAAGAATGCTTAGAGGGTCAATTGGTCTTTGGTTCCCTTGCCCCCAGGAGAAGGGGAGCTCTCAAAGAACTCTCTGAATCAATAATTGTTATGATACTCCACTAAGGAAAAGAGAGAGGTGTCACAGCCCTAGGACCAAGTTTCCCAGGTTCTGTAAGTCATAGTAAAGGGGTGGAGAGACTGGTGGGTTGAGATAGCATTGACACAGACCCACCTCTTCACCTCACCTCTACTACCCCAAGGGGGAGCCATGCCTAAGGCAGATGTATATTCTCCTTTACCTTGATCCTTTGCTTCAATCATAGGAGTATAAATGATGTTGGTGGCAGTGGAATGAATGGAGACACTAAAATAGGTGTGAGAGAGTTCCAGGGAAGACTTGCAAGACTTGGAGAATGATTTAATATGGGAGGTTAGAGAAAGGGACACACCAAGGAAGACTAATATTTTGATCCCGGGTGACCAGGAGAATGATGGTGCCATTTACAAAAACAGGAAAGTCAGGAAAATTCAGTTAGGTAGACAGTATAACAAGTTCAAATTGGGTCTGAGCTCTGCTCCTAACCAAGTACAGAAAAAAGTCACTTGTGCTCTCAGGACCTCATTTTTTTTCCCCACATGTAGATGCACTAAGAAAAGCAACATTTCATTAAGACCAGAAGCAGAATATACTAAAGGGTAACAATAAAAATACTGACATGTTTTCAGTGATTACATGGAGTTTTATATTACAGTAAATGTGTCTTACATTTTAGAACTCTATAGATTTTAATCTTTTATTGTTGGTTGCCCACACAACTCATCAAAATTTATAGTTTCAATTCACAGATATAAGAACCAGAAGCAGATACCAGGTTGTATATCAGGACTTAACAAATTCACGTATTTATCTTAATCCAGTGTTGCGAATAGAAAACCTGCTAATGAATGTCAATTTTACAAAGTATTGATTCCCCAAAGTTGAATTTAAAGTCCACAACATGTTGGCAGTTGATATACAGAAGATGTACCTTCTGGAATGTTCCATGACATGTACATCTAGGCTGTGACAAAATGTTTAGTGTACCTGGCAAAGGCTAAAAGCGAAGCATTAATGAACCAAAATAGAGACAGAGTCCTAGTGTAGTATTTGTTAGTGGCCTTGATGGCTCCAAGATTAAAATATTGTCGCACTAAGTCTCAGTGAGCTTCAGAGATGTATAAATCCCTACATAGTTCTACAGAGTCACTTTTAACAATCTTCAACTTTTTGACATGATATCTTTAAATGTGTACACCGTTTGGGGGTTTTAATGAATAATTTTATCCACGGAGTGTTAATCTATCATTAACCTCATCATTTCTTTTATGTTTCAAAGGGGCCAGAGCCTTGATGATCTCATCAAAACAATCCCTGAAGTAAACAGAAGTAACCCAGGGTAAGGATTATGTCTTATCTTTCTTCCTTCCCTGTCCACATCAACTTGTGATACTTATCAGAGAAACTGTGTTGAAAAAGCTTTGGATTGGAATCAAAAAGTCTGAACTCTTATTTACCGGCTGGATGCCTTTGAGCAAATCTCTTGAAAACTTTGAGCTGAGGCTTCTTTCGTTATAGGGACCTCACTTTCTATACCTAAAAGAGGTCAAGGTGAGAATGAATGATCTCTCCTCTCCCTTCCAGCTGAATATTCTATGACTTCACAATTTCCAAATGAGTGATTTTGGGGTTGTATCTCAAACTGAAAGGCTAACTTTTCCATGCATATTAGCTGGAGCAAACAGATGATTCTGGCGTGTGAACTGGATGGCTGGAACCTCGAGGGGATTTTATTGCCAATATGTTGTAGAAGGTCTTAAGGTCTATGAAAAGATGCTGGTCGCTATGATAATGCCTCTGTTAAGGAAGATGAGCTTCAGCAATGGAGCAGTTGTTTGGATGCTGGTTAATGGAGCGTGTCCAGGTTCTTACCTTGAAATGCGAACTTACGGCTTTTCTGGTACACCTAGACTACACTGCTGCTTATTTTAGGAAGAGGAAAAACACGAATGCTCAGATTACTAGCAATATCTATGCACTAGCAGCCCAAGTGTCCCATTCCAATAGCTATTTTATCCAGAGGTGGGCTTGAGCTTCCCAAATGTCGGTCATTACCACCTTGGCTGCCAAAAACTTTTCTTTCTGAAGGGGACTGAGGACAAAAGATTTTTCACTAAGAGTTTAGCTCTACTGGTCTTTGGAGCAAAAGCTAGCAGTCAACGTTCTTTGATTGTTAAGGCCGTTCTCCTTAGCCTTCTTCAGGGTAACAAGTTCCATAGTGCCAGACTTTCTAAATCTGCCCCAGCCACTTCTCCCTGCCTCACAGCGGGAGCACATTCCTCCCCTCTCCTGAAGGAGTTCATGAGGTGAAATTGCACCCACAACTTGATGACACAACTGCTTTGACATTTATCATCTCCTCATCCACCCTTGGACATGGTCAGTTGAGTTGTGTTTAGGATGGCTGACTCTTTACTCGCCACCCACTGAGGAATGGCAGAAAACAAACAACTGTCAGTAGCTCTTCAATTGTGAAAAGACTTGCACCTCTGGATGATGTTAGAAAGTCCTGGAACCAGGCATCTTCATTTTGGTTTTGCCAACCTCACTGGATAACTTTAGCAAATTATTTAATCTCCCTGCACCTCTTCTTCCCATGCAAAGTAAACAACCCCTTTCTCACGGGCCTTGTCTGAAGCACTACTTGTGACAATGCCGGTTACCTAGCTTTTTCTATGGCACCCAAATGTTAGTGGCAGATATCAATGGGTCATTGACATATGGGTAATACCGATTTTATTTTTACTTTTTAAAACATTTTTGCATTTTCTAAAATGTCTATGAATTATTTCTATGACAAAAAAGAGCAAATTTTATCTGTTTCTTTTTTGTCCTGAAAATGTAAATAAGTATTGCAAAGTTTGTCCACTTGGTGTTAATCTATCATTAACTTCATCACTTCTTCTATGTTTTAAAGGGGCCAGAGCCTTGATGATTTCATCAAAGTGAACCCTGACACAAACAGAAGTAACTCAGAGTAAGGATTATGCTTTATCTTTCTTCCTTCTCTGTCTGCATCAATTTGTGGCACTCATCAGAGAAATTATGTTGAAAAATCTTCAGGGGTGTGTTTGTCAAGGGTGTGCTTCCTTCCTCCAGGGTATTTGTTGGCTGTTGGGATTCTTCATCCACAATTTGGCAGGTTGAACGTGGTGTCTTCATTATAAAACTAGGTTCCCATGAGAGTCACACAAAAAGAATTAAAGAAATTCCCTTCCCAACTATAGCCCTTTCTACTGTAAACATAAGGTTAGGGGTAGTACTTCCACTTTCTCAGGCCACCATGATCCCACAAAATGCTCCCATGGTTACAGTTTCATTCAGCCTAGACCAAGAGCAGAGCTCACTGATAAAGCTCCCAAGATAGGGGTGGGATTCACCCTCTCATTTGCAGAAACACTTGGGCTGTAAGAACCTGAGAGAATAGTCTCTCCTCATTTCAAGGCCTTCATTATCTGTAAAGAATATCTTTATTAGACTGGATGTAAAGGGTATTAAAAAAAAACAACAGTCAACATATGTTCTCTTATATTCAGAAAACCTAGATTTCTCTAACAAGATATTTAACTGAAATCACTTATCAAATTACATATCAAAGAACTGCTGAGCTGAAACCTCTTTCAATAACATGATTTTAATCAATACTTCCAAGCAAATAATATTATAGTAGAACCATCTACCACAAGGAAAAATATGTTTTACTCTTATAAAAAGTAATTTACCAAACTTAGAAAACAATAGATGTCATTCAGACTATTTCATTTTCCTCTAATATTTTAAAATGTCATTAAATATGCAGTTAGGTTTGCCTTATATGTTTTGATTTTTCACCTTATTATAATAGAACTGATGTGTGATCCAAAATTATAACCAAAGGCCAAGATTAAAATTTCATTCATGTACACAGGGAAAATGCTGTTATGTCAAGAGCTAAACTCAGCTTAAAAAGAGGATAGGCAAATAGACCTAAAGCTATTAATCCTTGGCTGACTTTGAGCCCCAAAATGCAGTCCATAGACTGGATAATAAAATGGGCTGAAAGGTAGGAAGGCAAATAGGATTCTTAATTTTGTTTATGCAATTCATACAGCATTAATGGATAAACGTATTGATGATAAAGGTTTCTAAAATAGAAGTTCTCTGGAATTAGCAATTGCAGTTATAAATATTCCAATGGCAAATATTATTCATTGGATTTACATACAGACATCTTAAAATGTTACAAACTGAGATACTGAATAAACAAACGAAGTCTCTTCCCTTGGATGAAACATAACTTCAAGGGAGGATATATTTGAGTTTGTTTGCATTGTTTTATAAATGGGATGTGGATTAGAAGAACTGAAATTGATTGGGCTTCTTTTTCGTGGCGGGGGGGGGGGTTCTTTCATAAAACTCAACTTAAGGCTACAATTGAATCTATATTTTGTATGCTGAGAAACTGCTAGAAATAATTTAAATTATCCTGTCCTTGTGAAATTCAGAAAGGACTCTGATTAAAATATAGTGTTCTACAAATCTTTTCTCAGGATTGTAACATTCAGCTTAAGCCTTTAGAGAAATAAAACAAGCTTCAAATTAAAAACACACATAGTCCGCCTGTACAACACCAACTCCCCACCATGGCTAGTGGAGGCTGAGGGGGACTGGTTCTGGGTTTGAGGCTAACACGCAACACTGATCTTTGCACTTAAATTCCCTGAAGCCCTGGGAACATGTTACTTATACTTACTTATATAGTAAGCTTCATTCTCAAACTCAGGACCCATATCCACAGAACTCCCCTAGGAAAGGTAAATCAGCGTGCCCAAATGTTTGTATGTGTCCTTAGTATTCAAAAGGCTCTGAAGAACACATTTGCTTGGCAACTCAGGATCATCCCACTGCCCTCCCCTGCTCCAGTACCTTCCCAATACTAGAGACGGATGCTGAAAGGGATCTTCGGACTCATTGATTCAATTCCCTTTTTTCACAGAGGAGGAAACTGAGGTCCAGAAGTGGGGGAGGGAGACGTTGACGTGTTTAGAGTCACACAGCTGGTTTACAGATAAACCAGGAGCAAACTCCATGGTTCTCCCACTACCCTCCTGAGTGAGGCATCTCCTGGGAATTCTTATAACACAGAGAAGCTGGGCCATTGCCAAAGAGATTCCGTGTTCCACAAGCTACAGCCACAGTAATGTCCATGCTATGAGCATGTGAGCACACCCCCATTTAAGCTGATGGAGTCCCGCCACCTCTCACTTCCAGTCACCTCATTCTCCCTTCCTTGCTGCCCCTTTCCTTTGCCGACTAGCGCTCCCCTTCTACCAGAGTACAGCTAAGGGAAGAATGAGTGGGAGTTCTACAATTCAGCTCATTTTACAGCTTATTAGATCAGGTATTATTACCCCCGGGGGGGGGGGGAGGAAACAGGTTCAGAAAAGTTAAGAAAGCTGCCCTAAGTCACACAGCTAGTAGGTAACAGAGCTGAAGCACGAACCCACAATAAGAAACTAATGGAGGGAAAAAAGGTTTCCTCTTCCACAATACATCTGATTGTGGAAGAGAAACAGATCTCTTATATTATATAAGATCTCTTATATTACAATATTATATATTAAAAATATAAAATATCAAATCAAAAAGAATACTGAATGTCTCCACATGGTCATAGCCCTTTATCTGCGCACAGTCTTTCGATCTGTCCTCTCAGGCTGATGTCACGATGCAAACAAGGATGCCCTTGGGAATGTCATACATTCCTATCCGCCAGTGACTTCCTTTAACTTTCAAAAACTAAAGAAGGTATGGAAAAAACCTGGGACATAACAGAGCACCATAAATACTAGTCTCCCTTCCCCTACCTGCCCTTGCTTTACCCCCACCCCAAGGCTCCTCTGGGGTCCCATTCCTGATGCTGATTGCCCGCCTCCCTTTGCTTTTTGCCTCGTAGCTCAGGGGCCATCAGTCAGAGGAACAAATGCAGAGTTTCACCTAAGTGTGAATTCCCTTTCATGGAGCTGAGACCCTGTGCCCTGGGCAGGACAGTGAAGGCACTGATAGGGCAGGGGTTGAAGCAAGACAAGGGGTAGGCATCAAGTAATTGAGACTCAGAGCTCAGGAAGAACCAAGGCTGGCTCTGACATTCCTTCAGCAAACACTTCTGCCCCTGTGGGGACATCATCCATTCTTCCTCTTTGATGGATGAAGAAGGGGAAGAGCAGGTGGGTGCTTTGCCCCTTCTCACCTCCCCTGAGATGGGTGGGAGAACAACCTGGAAAGTTCCAAATGCTCACAGAAGCCATTACTTGGACACTTCTTGCTTAGCACTGAGCCGGGATAGGGAGACACAAGGCCTCGGTTCTGGGCCTCACGTGCTGCGGCACATCTGGGAGCTTCAACCCTCAGACGGGGTCCTATATTTAGACCTACCAGGAGGAGGGTGATGACATGTCACCACCACCTCCAGGGCCAGCCTCCCACCTCCACACTGACATATGACATATGACTCAACTTCCACACAAAGCTGCAGCTGAGAGAAGAGCTATCATTGGAGCAGAGGTTAAAAGCTGGGGCTGCACCTGGTCATTTCATCCTTGCCCTGGGCACTTCACCCACCTGAGTCATGCTTCAGAGTCCTCACAGGAATACAAGTAGGGTCAACCCCAGAACCAGAAGGGAGGGAATCCCTCTGTTTCTTAAAGGCTAACACAGGAGTCTGGAGGGAACCAGTGAACACAAATGGCTACAGAATCTCAGAGGTGAATGTCCTGGGGGAAAACAAACAGTCTTTTGGCCAATCACCTAAGGTTCTAAACCACCCACTTGAATCTCCTGAGCAACCAAAACTGGCATTTCTCATAGTGATATATGACTGACAGATGGGGTCCCAAGAATCCCCAGATTTTTTTAAAACAGAGTCAGGTAAAAACAGACCCTACAGGCCTCACCAATGTCATCACTTCACCCTTACTGAGAGCTGAGGGAGACCCCGCCTTCATTACCAGAGGAACACCAGAGCCACGGAATGTGAAAGCCAGGAGAGGCTTTGCTCCTGAAAACTGTAAATGTTCTTTGAAATATACCGTTTCCCTGAAATTAAGACCTAGCCAGACCATCAGCTCTAATGCACCTTTTGGAGCAAAAATTAATATAAGACCTGGTCTTATTTTACTATAAGATAAGACCAGGCCTAATATAATATAATATAATACCATGTCTTATATTAATTTTTGCTCCAAAAGACACGTTAGAGCTGATTGTCCAGCTAGGTCTTATTTTCGGGGAAACATGGTAGGAGGGACCTTGGAGGCAGAGACTATCCAAGCCAATCCCTTCGTACAGATGAGAACAGGTTAGGGAGGGGTAGTTTAGAAAATATGCACCACCATTTTTTAAAGCACCTACTATGTCAGCTACTGCGCCAAGCACTTTTAGTACATCATTTCATTTTGTCCTTTGGGGATTTTTTTTCCTTCTCATTTTACCTCTTTTAACTTCTCCCAATCTTACTATTCAGAGATATTCAGTAACTTGCCTGAAGTCCATGGTTAGGTGGGTAGGCAGGTATCTGCAATTTGCTCCCAGGTCTGACTCCAAAATTTGTGCGCTTAACTTTTCTACCCAAACTAAAGCCATATTAAAATAACTGAACCACAACCATTTATTAAAAATGAGTGGCAGAGATAAAACGAAAATCCAAATCTCCTAAATTTGATTGTGAAAAACTTTGTTATTTTGTTTTTCTAGATCCTTTCCTTGGGCATTAATTATATTGGCTTCTAGTGTCTTATTGATATATTACATTTTCCTCAACATATTAGAAAGGATAATTCTCATCTAAAATAATTTTAAAATTAGGAAAAAAAAGATTTACATCTTACCTGGTACACTGGTGATCACAACTAAATAATTTGCTCTAATAAAGTGGTTAAGAGGGAGGATTTTGAAGCTAAATACCTGGGTTCAAGTCCTAGTGGCATCACCTAATAACTTGTCCAAGGACAGGAAGAGTACTTGCTGTGACTTATTTACTTTATCTAAAACATTGGACTAGGGGCGGACAGGTGGCTCAGTTGGTTGGAGCGCGTGCTCTCAACCACAAGGTTGCCAGTTGGACTCCTGCAAGGGATGGTGGGCTATGCCCTCTGCAACTAAGATTGAACATGGCACCTTGAGCTGAGCTGCCGAGGGGTGGCCGGATGGCTCAGTTGGTTAGAGCACCTGCTCTCAACAACAAGGTTGCCGTTTCAAATGGCGACTGGACTTGGAGCTGAGCTGCACCCTCCTCAACTAAAATTGAAAGGACAACTTGACTTAGAGCTGATGGGTCCTGGGAAAAACACACTGCTCCCCAATAAAACACACACTGTTCCCCAATGAAAGTTCTGTTTTCCTTCCCCAATAAATTTTTTTTAAAAAAATTTAAAAAATAAAAACATTGGACTAGTAATAGCACTGACTTTATAGGGTCATTTGAAGAATTATAAATGAATAATGCACATAAAGCCCTTAGTGCTGGGCACATAGTAAGCTCTCAGTAAAAGCTAACTCTTATTTGGGAACCAAACACATTAGCTAGAGTTTAAGGAACAAAATGGTAATAATGAAAATAATACAGTTTCAGTTCTGTAATGTTTTATGGGTCTGTCAGCCCTTCAACACGAAATATCTCATTTGTCATCTCTAGTCCTGGCAGTGCCAAAGGAAATAGCATTACCATATCATTTAGCTAGGAATGGCATGGCATAATTAATGAAGGCAAGAGTGTTGCAAAAAGCCTGCGATCTTTCTGCATTGGTGTAAGCTGGTTGTTATGGCAACCATCTCCTGTCAAGGACCCTTTGCCAGGCAGAGAGACACCCATTTTTGGAGCCGTCACAGCACATCTGTTTCTTTGCTCAGCTGATTAGCTCTTGTTTGCAACAATGAGCAGATGGAACGAAAAATGAAAAAATAAATTCTAAAAAGAAGCAAATGTTCATTTTATCCACAAGTCTGTTTTTTAATACAGAAACAGGCCTTTGGCTGTTTAGGAAGATGCCGAGTAAACTGGATTCTTAATATATGGGCTGCTTCTCTCATTGGTGGGATTGCGAAGTGTAACCAACCTATAAATTATAGGGGATAGGCCCTTCATGTATGTCTTTTACAATGATGTGCCTCACACTCCAATTTCAGAGTCTTCTTCGGCCACATCTTCACATGTCTTTGTTGTATGAGTTTTCTCAGTGAGCACACAGTTTCTACATTGAACATCCCGTACAAATACACTAAAGTGAAAGAGTACAACAAGGCCAGTGAGCAAGGAAACCTGAATTATGGGGCCTAGACTGCTCTGAACTAGCACTGAGAGTATCTTCTCCCTGCCTTAGTTTCTTCATCTGTAAAATGGGACTTCATTTCCCACGCTCCCTGAAAAGCCAAACAGCTCCAGTACTTACGAGATATGTGAATTTAGGCATGACATTTCCTACACTTCTTTGATCCTCAGTGGTACAATGGAGAAAATAATGTCTACTATAGAGAGCTGTTGTGAGAAGTAAATTAAATAATGTATTAAAGATTCGCCTACCCTTGTCCCTCATGTATTAGCAGGTCCTCAGTAAGTAAAAGTTTCCTTCCCACTATACACTTGCTCAGCAGCACAATATTGACACTACCTGATAATCAGCTGGCTCAGGGCACTGGAACTCCTCCTTGAGATCACCTGCTTGCCAGACATTACCCCCTGTAGTTGCTGAACCATTAACAGAACTGGGGTGTCCTAGGGAAAGAGACAGGCACCTCTGGTGGCTGAGGAACACTTCTGGACAGCAGCCACTTACCATCCAAAATGAAAGTATTTCAATATTTTAACAATCAGCACGGTCACACCCGTGCATACCAGGTAACTGTAAGGCATTATTTCAACATGGTCTACAAATGTCTTCAGTAAAAACAATAATGACAACTTTGGTTCCTTTTCTTGGGTTTCAGTCATTTACAAACATTCAGTTTAATTCTTTACTACATGTGATGGTGGGAAAGGTCCAACTATCTTTAACCTGCTGCTATCAACAAAAATAAACATAAATTCGGGTTAGATCCCTTTTTGCTACAGACCAGGATATTACCCAGCATATGCTAATGCAAATATTAGCT
This sequence comes from Rhinolophus sinicus, assembly GCF_057876585.1. Lineage (NCBI taxonomy): Eukaryota > Metazoa > Chordata > Mammalia > Chiroptera > Rhinolophidae > Rhinolophus > Rhinolophus sinicus. Next base: position 159,534,195 of record NC_142517.1, on the reverse strand, counting down.
GAGCAATACCAATAGTGACCGTGGGCATGGGTTGTACTAAAAATCCCTTAGTTCAGGTGAGTCATTGTAGTCACTGTTCCCCACCTACCCATTCAATGTCCCTGGGCACTGAGCCTGGCAGAGCTTTGGTTTCCATATCTATAAAGTCACTGTAATCATGCTTAATTGGCATCCTCACAGGTAGGGGTGAGCACGCAAAAAATAATATTTGCAAGACTTGTATGCAAATGTCAGATACTGTTATTCATATTATTTATTATAAGAAATTGGGTGTCAGGAAACAGTGGAGGCAAAAAGAGCTAATAAACATGGCTAATGAGAAGACTGTGTTAAAAAAAGAAATATGCATATATTTGTGCCAAAAAAAGTATACACATTTTAAGAAAGGAAAAAACTGTATTAAAATTATAACACTCTTTATATACTAATAACAAAAGATGAATACAAGTTATGCGTATACATTTGTTTTGGCACTCCCAGTGCCATATATATATATATGGCTAACATCACAGGCAGGGAGACCAGGGGCTCAGTGTAATTAAAGGTTGAGGGAGAGGAGGGAGGTGGTAGATGAGAATAAAGGGGATCAAATATACGGTGATGGAAAGAGAACAGACTCTGGATGGTAAACACACAATGGGATTTATAGATGATGTAATACAGAATTGTACACCTGAAATCTATGTAACTTTATTAACAATTGTCACCCCAAAAAACTTTAATTAAAAAAAAAAAAAGGTTGAGAGAAGTGACCTGGTCCAAACATCTCACGAGATAATCAAAAAAATCCTTGGTCGGAGAGCAAGTAGGACAGAGCAAAATTCTGAAGGTGTTGAGGGCCCATGTGGAGACGGCATTTTGTTATTCTTGGCACAACCACAAAGAACTGTGTATGCCTCAGACACCTGAGGCTGAGAGAGAGCTGGGTGTGCGTGTGTGTGCGTGTGTGTAGACAGGCAAAGCTTAGCTCTGTACCTAAACTAGCACCTGTAACATGCAGACCTGTAGGTTCCAAACGACTGGCTGACTATCCTGGAAACTTGAGTTATTTACTACAGAGGAGGGGTGCTAAGTATTTGGAGGGTTGTTATGGGTTGAACTGTGTCCTCGAAAAATATATGTTAAAGTGCTAACCCCCAGGACCTAAGAATGTAAGCATATTTGGAAATAGGGTAACTGCAGATGTAATTAGTTGGTGTCATACTAACTAATTACATTATGGTGGGCCCCTAATCCAGTATCACTGGTGTCTTTCTAAGAAGACGGTCGCAAGATGACACAGATACACAGGGAGAACTCCATGTGACGACAAAGGCAGATAGAGGAGATTTTCAGTTGTAAGCCAAAACACACCAAAAATTGCCAGCAAACTGCCACAAGCTAGGAAGAGACAAGGAAGGATCCTAGAAACTTCAGAGGGCACATGCCCTGTTGACACCTTGATTTCAGACTTCTGGCCTCCAGAACTGTGAGGGACTACATTGCTGTTGTTTTAAGCCACGCGGTTTGTGCTACTCCATTATGGCAGCCCTAGGAAACTAACACAGAGCGGACAAGACTTTGACCCCAGGACAGGAGGAGAACCCACATTCATTTCTCCATTGGCCACAAAGAGCAGCCTCATGGGAGTAAATGGGGCGGTGGGGGGTGGGGGGTGCGGGGACAGTATGTGTGTGTTTGATTGTACCCTGGGTGACTTCACTAGTGGCTGTTGGAATGCTGGAGCTACGTCTGCCGCTCAGATATTCACAAGCAATGTTATCATAATCTTCCCCAAGTCGGTCCCTAACAATGAAGCCATGTTGCTTGCAGTGGTCACAGCCAGGGAAATTTAGGAACCTGGGTTTTTGATAGCTTTACAGGGCTGCTGAATCAATAAACTCTGAAACTACCTACTTCTGCACTTATATTTATAAGATTATAGGAGAAACTTAATTTCCTATTGTTTATGTCATTTTGCTCAGGGTAGTTCATTAAATGCATACTTCCTATGCTGCACATTTTTCTTTCCCTCTTAAAATAATCTGCTCTGAGTCACAGTATGCCACTGACATACTCAATTCATAAACAATTATACTGGTCTTGACTTTCAGATTTACCTTTTTACCAAGCCAGCCAATATTTCCCCAGTAGCATTGTTTCAAAGTACTATCACACTAAGGGCACTCCTGAGAATTTTCTTTCTCCTGCACTGTTGAGATGATACTGCTTTTGCCCACTGTTTTTTCAACTTTCATAGTATCCAAATCAGGCAGTGAGAGGAAATAAATGGAGAATGCTGGCAATATGATAGTCAATTCAAGCTGCAGCTTCAAGCTGCCCTGGTGAACTGTGCATTTGCACTGCTCGTCAACATTTGATTGTGGTATGGTCACATTCCATTAGCTACTTGGTTTGTAGTACAGCCTATTTGAATTAAATATTGCAGTTACTCAAGCTGGTGAAATACAAATGGAAATAAAAATGGGAAAAGAATAATTTGGTTCAGTATCTCAAAATAAAATAGAATCAGCTGCATTTTCAAAATAAAAGCCCTGGTCACCTGCAATGGTTTTACTCCACTGGCAGTGGCATGCATGCATTGTTGTCATATTTAATCTAAACACCACTTATTCACACAAGAAGAAGTGGACACATATTAAGATCAATATACTATGCAGGCCATCCTATTGAAGAAAAGCAGAGTTTGCTATCCCCAAATATGCCTTTTGGGATATTGATCATAAGCTGTTTTTTTGTTTGTTTGTTTTAATTTATTGGGGTGACAATTATTAGTAAAATTACATAGATTTCAGGTGTACAATTCTGTATTACATCATCTATAAATCCCATTGTGTGTTCACCACCCAGAGTCAGTTCTCCTTCCATCACCATATATTTGACCCCCTTTCCCCTCGTCTCCCAATCCCCACCCCCCTTACCCTCTGGTAACCACTAAACTATTGTCTGTGTCTATGAGTTTTTGATTCTCATTTGTCTGTCTTGTTCTTTTGTTGTTTTTGGTTTATATGCTGATAAGCTGGTTTTTAAGAAACAAAAGACTCAGAACATTTGACCTAAGCGCCTGAGAGGAATTTAGATAGAGGACTTGCGCCAGGAAGGGAGATATCATCATAGACAACGATAGCTTAATCTGAAATCCGTATGGTAGACAGGGGTGAACATAGCAAGGCCCATTGTTTCAAAGTCCTCCCTGTGTCCCATTGTTAAAGATGGCCCAGCAAACATTTATTTACCAACCATTTGCTTTTCCATCTCCATGTGAAATGCCTTCCTGCCCTTTGACGTCCCAAACCACACCCCCCATACACACACCTTTCTCTTTCATTCCAGAAGGACATGTAAGCCTCAGCTGTCCAATGGGTCATTGGGTCTCACATCTTATGACTCCCCCGATGGCATGTACATCAGTAATAAACTTTGTACACTAGTCTCCTGTTAATCTGTTAGTTTTATTATTACCTCATTTAGAAAAACTTAGAAGGTAAGAGGAAATATGTATGTTTTTACATCCCCACAATATGAAGGCAATGTTCCTGTGAACCATTACCGGTTATACTTTCAAGGGCCGCTCTTGACTCAAAACCTTGCTCACAGTTAAGAGTATAATGGTTTCTTGACTCAAACTGACAAGTAACTGTTCTGTGGACATTCTTATGGAGGGTTACGGAGCAAAAAGAGGCTTTGTTGGAAAGAGTAATTCTCCATTGGGAAAATAAAAACATAAGGACTGTGTAGGCTTGAGTCCCAAGAACTGCAGCCTGGGCCTCAGAGCATATTGGACACAAGGACACATCCAGAGAGAATGTCTGAGGCATGCACAGAACGATCAGGCACTTGCTCCTGAAAGGCACTGTCAAGGTCTGCACACTGTAATCTGCCGACTCCTTAATTTATCCACTACATCAGGCAAGATGTGACACTGGCTTTGTCCCACCAAGAAGGGAACAAGTTCCAGGCTATCTGGGCAACAGAAGCTCACCACAGACCACTACACTGCCCCTTATAGAAACACTCCACATATTTTATTTAACCCTGCTGAAACTGAACAGTCATAACCAATGTACAAAGCCAACGGCAAGCTTCTCTTATTTACATTTTGTGATTCCAAGAACACCAGTTTCCTGTAGCTTAGAACAGGAATACCCTTTTCCTTGTTATGTCACCTCATATTTGAGTTGAGTGGCCTCAGTGATGCTTTCCTTTAATAACAGATCAATTAAAATATACAGAGGAATTTGCTAATACCAATAGTTGTAAAGACCTCCTCAAACCACCCTCCAAATTCATCTTCTTTTTTTGGCTTTTTCACCAATGGATTCATTCATCCAGTAGGTGCTTATCAAGTACCTACTGTGTATCTATGCTGAGAGGTGGGTGTCTCGCATCCCTGCCAGAGCTTAGGGTCCAGTTGGGAGACCTGCCTGCCAACAATTACAACAGAACAGTTATGGTGTGCTAACGGCGGGTGTAAAGACTGCAGTGGAAACCTAGGCATAGGAGCCTCAGTGTCAGACAGGAATTAGGGACGGTTCCACAAGGGACATGAGGCTGGACAGGTAGAAGAGGACTGGAATATGAAGGAGTTTTGACTTTGTGCTGCAGTGTTTCTCAAAGAGGGGTTCATGAGGTCCCCATGAAAATTTTTGTTTCAATGATAATTTTATTAATAATAATAAAATGAAAAGAATGGTGGTAAAAACATATTCTAGATCATCTGAATGACCATTTGCCACACAATTTCAATACCCATGTTTATGTTTATTATTAAACTGGCACCAAACCAACAGACATATACCAGTTAGAGGTCACAGGAGATGCTGTTTGAACAAAGAGATCACCCTAGCTGAAACTGGGTAAAGTGGTCGGAGAACTGGGTCACCACATACTACACGGTAGTAAGTATGACGGAATGAAATAATCTGTGCTGTCATGCTCTGAAACATATTCACGTTGCAAAGGACAACTGAGTTTCACAAAACAATGTCATTTATCTCATTACATTAAAGGTGCTTCCTTGAATGTTACTGACTTTGTAGTTTTTTCACAATACAGTTTTCTTTTCCTTTTGCTTTTATAGTTCTATAAGTGACTGGGAGTTTATTTCTAGTTTCATGTTTTTTTAAAACTTATTTAAGAAACATTTAAAATTGAAGTAAACACAGGCATCTGCTGGGTTTTTATTTTTCTCTAAAATGGGTCTGTCCATTCCCCAAGTATGAAAAAGAAGGCCACAGATGATAGGGCGCCATTGCAGAAATATGAGCAGATTGGTGTGAACCACCCACTGCGTTGACCACCTTGGCAGTCACACAGAGGACGGCCAACCGTACAGACAGAATGAAGATGGAAAGACCTGTACGAGATGACTGCCTGCGTTCTCTTATTAGAAGAATGCATTTGCTTACTCCCAGAGAGTTGCCCTCAGCCCCAGGCCAGAGGACTGTGGAATTAACTGCTGACTCAACAAGCAAAACTGTACCTGTTTCAGGGTATGCCTTATCTAGCTGGAAGATCCCCCAAACTTCTACATGCATTGTCTCACAGAGCGTTCTCTGGTGATGCCAAAACTAAATTAGGATCAAATCCCAGGTTTAACTGGGAAACAAAAAAGTACACAAGACTATGAACCTGGTAACAAAACAACAACAACAACAACAATCCAAAAACCAACCAGGACCACTGCATATAGTTCTGTAGACCAGCTGGAGCTGAAATATGTCTCTTCACCAAGCCATGTGTCACTGGAGCTGCATCTATCCAGGGAAGGTGACTTTTTCTAACTTACATAAAGTCTGGATGGGGCCATGCCATAACCCTTGGAGAAGGCTTACTTTTATGGAGGGCGTCTCTTTCTCTAATTGCTCAAAGATATCCTATGGGCCAGCTGTGACTTACTTAATTCTGCTTTTCTGAGATTAAGTGTCATCATTATCACTCATGAAACCAGAACTCTTATAGCTCAATGAGGATAAAGGATTTTTTTTTTTTCTGAAAATTCTGTGAAGTGTATGACTTGCCCATGAAAAGGCATAGTATCAAGGCACTCAACAAACACAAAGAAATACAGGGGTGGCCAGATGGCTCGGTTGGTTAGAGCGCAAGCTCTGATCAACAGGGTTGCCGGTTCGATTCCCACATGGGCCAGTGAGCTGCGCCCTCCACAACTAGATTGAAGACAACGAGCTGCAGCTGAACTTCCAGAGATTGAGCACAGCAACTGGACTTGGAGCTGAGCTGCGCACTTCACAACTAAATTGAAGGACAACGACTTGGAGCTGATGGGCCCTGGAGAAGCACACTGTTCCCCCAATATTCCCCAATAAAATTTAAAGAAAGGAAGGAAGGAAGGAAGGAAGGAAGGAAGGAAGGAAGGAAGGAAGGAAGGAAGGAAGGAAGGAAGGAAGGAAGAAAGAAAGAAAGAAAGAAAGAAAGAAAGAAAGAAAGAAAGAAAGAAAGAAAGAAATAGATGCCCTCTCCTTACCTCAGGGGCCATCCAGAATGGGGTGCCAACAGATGTGTTTCTCCGTAGACGTGTACTGGTGAGTTGAGCTGAGACACCTATAAGGCAAAAGTGTCATAACTGAGCAGTGAGCAGAGGATGATGCTAGACCAGGGCTTGGCAAACTTTTTCCATAAAGGGTCCGTTAATAAACATCTTAGGTTTTTTGAGCCATATGGTGTCTCTCACAGCTACTCACCCCTACTATTGTAGTACAAAAGCAGCCACAGACAACACAGAAACAAATGACTGTGGCTGTGTTTCCATAAAAATTGATTTATGGATGCATATAATTTTCATGTGTCATAAAATATTCTTCTTTTGATTTTTTCCCCTACCATTTAAAAATGTAAACACCATTCTTAGTTCACATGCCATACAAAATAGGAGGCAGGTCAGATTCAGCTGACAGGTTGTAGTTTGCTAACCTCTGTACGGGAGCATTTATCACTCCATCTAAATCACTAGAATGTTTTTTTTCCCTAATGAAGACTCCTATCTGTATCGCTGCAAAATTGGAATCAAAAGAAAAACATCAACAACGAGGATCGATCCAAAATATATTCCTATTATATTTCCAATATATTTCAGGTGATTTCTTTCTTAACAATAGTGCTTCATTTTATGGAGACAGAAAATTGGCATGTATTACCTACAATAGAGCATCAGTGTAGACATAAAAAGTTTCCAGTGCCTTATCTTACCTGGAAGACTGGAACACTAGCAAGAAAACAATGCTTGTCAAATGGAAAAGAAATGAACTTATATTATTATTATGTAGGGTTCAATGTTGAGGACCTGAATTTTAATAAAATTCCAATGTATTTTATCGGTAGTAGCCTTGAGCCAGCTCTCTTTATACCATAATGGAATGAAGTAGAAGTAAAGGTACACGGGTTAGGAGTCAGAAGACCTGTTTTTTATCCCTGTTATGCCTTTTCCTAATTGTATGACCTCTACAGGCCACCTCCGTCTAAGCTTTAGTTTTCTCATCTTCACACTAAGGATAATGACACTGATCACACCTAATGAAAAGGGTTCTTCTTAAAGACCAAAAAGAGAAGAAATGTGAAAATGATTTATAAATTGTAAAGTATTTTATAAATATAAGGTATTCTTTTATGCTGAGCAGAAATGGAGCGTAGCCCTTCAGAGAATGATAGGGGTTGCCACTAATGCTACTGATGATGAAAACACAGAAACCTAGATACCTGTGCTCATGAGCAAAGGACACACTATTGAAAACATCAGGCATAGATTTGTGAAGGAATCATTGGTTGTTTTGGGTTGGGGGTAGGGGTGCTAGCTGCTTGCGTACTCTTTATTAGAAAGCCAAGGAAAGTTCTATAAACTCTATTGGTCATGGATTATTTCCTGTTTTCCCTGTCCTCCACTATAATTTTTTGGGGAAAAAACAAACAAACAAAAACTATACTTCTCTGTGTTTAATTTCTAGAAATTTCTTTCACAGTAACCGGAAGTTCAGGAACCTTCTACTGGAAAGATCAGGAACCTTTACCCTGGTGCCAAATCACAAAGCTGTTGAGTGCATAAATCAGCATTAATTCCCATCCTCATTCTTCTAAGCTCTTTCCCTCACAATATAGTCATTGCCCTCAGAACTGTATGAAAAATACATCTCCGATGTTATAACACAGCACATTTGTGGAGTTATATCATTTCCTATATAGAAAGAGAAGAGTGAAACTTAAAGTGCCCCCCTGCTGTTTTTCTTTGCTCACTCTTTACTAAGTAAACCAATACACCCAAAGTAACTTCATTTATTTTTGAGTAATTTCTTCTGAGCAAATGATTCACTGATACATTTTAACAACAAATTCTTCTTACCAATAAAACAATGACTATTCAAAATCATCAGTCGTTTCTCCTAGTACGTTGACATTGATAAAGAACATTTTAAAAAGTGCTTCTGTAAATGTTTTCTTACTATTTGTAACAATCATACAGAAGTGCTAACTGTTGTTGAACTCATTTAGAAGATTAAATCATTCAAGAAACTTAAAAAGGAAAACCAAGTGGTTTGTTGGTTTGTGAATATCAATATAAGAGCGTTGCAAGGGGATATTTAATGGCTCTCTGGCCTTAGGTTATATTGCTCTGCATTTCTTCTCACACTTTCATTTCCTATTAATGTTTCCAGTTCAACCAGCCTCACGTGTAGCAGCAATAATCACAATTTAAAGGGATGTTAGTTCCCAGACCCAAAGGACTAGTTTACCTTCTGCTCACTCGGAATAAGTATGCCTCAGGCTAGAGAAAGTCATTTGAAAGACCAAACTGCTTTCTCTTTTCATATGCAAAAGAAGAAATGACAAAATGTAAATTATGGACAATTGCCCTGAGACGTGAAATTCCTCCCAGAAAAGCAAAAAGTTTTTCTGTCGAATTCTCCTTTCGAAATACTTTTATTTTCCATCTTTAATAAAAATGCTTCTAAAGCTGAAAATAGATTAACAAACGGCATCTCCTAGGGTGATCCATCTGGTAAACCCCCCACTTGCCAGCCTGTGTTTGACTGGAAAGTCCCCCAGCCTATGGTGTAACAGAGAGGCCCCAGTCTTCAGAGACTGCAATAAATTGTCGCCCTTGGCTAAACTGCACACATCAAGAAAACAAACGACAAGCAGTCATTACCAAAGTCAACGAGCTTAACTCCTCCTTCTGTTGTCAGAAGAATGTTATTCCCTTTGACATCACGGTGGATGATTCGGTTATTGTGCAAATGCTGAAGGCCCTGCATCGCATCCCACCACCACCAAACAACAGGAAAGAGAAAGGGAACATTTATATGGTTATTTTAGAACAATTACTCTACCATTAAAAAGCTAATCAAAGTCCACATTTAACTAACCTCCCTGCTGTTATATACCTTGCATATATGGGGAGGTTTCCCCTTGTTGATATGAAGTGGGGATGGAGCCCCACTCGCACCCCCCCACCCCACCATCCCCAGCTCAATGGACATTCTTACCAATAGGGCCCCATATAAGATGTATGAGATCAATGCTTCATCCAACTGCTGACCACATCTGAGTAGACCTTTGACAAGCTCGGTGACTGAGCCCCCATTACACAGCTGCAAGAGGAGGTGCCGGGGAGAGACAGCAGGAGAAGACATACAAAAAAAAAGAAAAGAAAAGAAAAAGGCATTAAGAATAAAAGCCCTCATGCAGTAAATTTGCAGATCACAAAACTCCAGGTCGGAATAATTAAACTTTAAATGTCCGTTACAGAGTCAAATCTTGTTTGTGCGTGCGTGTGTGCACACGCGTTTATTCAAGGTGATGATTTATGAATGAAAGTGCATGTCCAAAAGTTGATTTTTTAATTGTCAAATGAAATATAAAAGCACAAGCTATTATTTAGAAATTTGAAAGAGAAAGCATAGTGCTTTGTTGGATATTTTCATTTTACAAGAATATTGTTATTTTTTAAAACATGCATTTTGAGGCTAAGAAAAGACGAGAAGAGGCCAGATGGATGCCCTTGATACTTGGAAGGGAATAAGTTTCATTTCAAATCTTCACGTCTCCAGTACTGGCACTGCAGGCAACAGAAACCCAACCAGCAGCTCTTTGTAGAGTTGCCATTGCATGTCAAGTTCATGGAGCGCAGTTGCATCGTATGTGTGTTTAACCTTCTCGTGTTCAACTTTAGGCATTCAGCAACTTTATGCTCTTCTTTTTTTGTTCTATAATTAAAAACATGGCAAGAGTGTATCTTGCATATTTGTTCTTTGTTATGTATTATACATTACTGAGATTTTAAAAGTACGTAAACCAGGTGTACTGTACTTTTACAGCAATTTAAGGTTTTCTTGAATAATTTTTACTAACTGCAGAAGTTGATATGTAGGTTTGGGTTTGCTACATGCCATCTTAAGCCAAGAGTTCTCAACTGGTTAGAGCAGGGCATGTAAATACCATGAAATTGTAGGCTGTGTGTATATACATCTTGCAATTTTTGCTGAAAAAAATTCAGAGCTTATGTCAGATTCTCAGAGCCACTGTTGTCCACACAAAGGTTAAGACCCTATTTTAGAGACCTAGGTTTCCTCCTAGCACTTTGTCTGCAATTTGGAAAAGAGTTAACTAGTGAACTGCAGGAGGTTCTTTGGATTGTGGCTGCTTGAATCAACTGGCTTTTCATAAGCAAGGATATCTGAGAGAGCACAGATTAGCACAATTCCTAAAAGAAAATAACTTTTTATCAAGATAATAATACCTTAGGATCGATTCGATTCTAATTATGAACATCGGCAACACTTACTAAGGGAGAACAGATATTTTTATTTGATGTGCACATAACTCCCTGCTACACACATGGCAGACACCTTGTCCACACATTAACAACCAAGATAACCTGGAACTGAATCTGCCCGTGTGTTTACCGTTTAAATTGCTCATAAGCAAGGGTATGTGATTTAAAATCTAATACGACATTACTTGTAGGAATCTTTAAAACTGGGACAACATTACTCTCTCGGGGATGATTTAGTAGAGACCCCGGAAGCAGTGAAATGCATTGAAGGCTATGAGAGTCTCATAAGTTGGATGAAGTGTCCTCGGAATCCACTTTCTACCAAGGTCAGGTGTAACTCGTAACTCAACAGTGATTTCTCTGATGCCCTAATGTTAAATACCAGGGCAGTATCTTCCAAAGGATTCCACATTCTTGTTGATTCCAACTCTATGTCTTAGATGACCCTGAATAACATCCAATGTTCAACATCATACCCTCTTGAGTAGTGAATGCATTTTCAGTGCCATGATTCATAGAACAGTCTTAAAAGCTAAGCTTTTGACAGACACAAAATAATTTTCTCAAGCCTCCCCAAAATAGAATCTAGATTTCACAGAACAAAAATTGGAGAACTGACGACAGAATCAAATGACAATCATGGAAGAACATAGCACATGACATAAAGCGAAGTTCTCAACCCACAAAAAGAAAAGCCCTTCTGAAGTGGCTGGCATAGGGCTTGGAGAGCTTGAAAAAAACAAGATGAGAGTGAGGATACGTCCTCATGGGGGCATCTGTATAAGGTGGTAATGATAGAAACTTCAGTTTCTTATGACCCTCTTTTCATTTGGAAATCTAAGGGGAGACCTCTTCACAGGACTGCCTCATACCAACGAAGGGGGATCCATGTTGTAGACATGGCAGCATAGTATGGTGAGGCCCCAAGCCTGAGATTGTAATATGCTCCATTTGGGGATAAGGACAGGGTTAGAGCTTGACTGAGAAGGACAAAGAGAGTGAGGAAGGAGTATCAGGGACCAGGGACATGGGGAGATACCAAAGGCAGACAGTACAAGGACTTGAGGGTCACCACACAGTTTGATGTCCTGCTTTCACTGTCATAGCTTTACATGAGCATCTGCTTGTACCCAGATCCAGATGCCACCCAGGGAGAGGGAAAGGGAAGAAGGGAAGAAGAGGCCCTAAAAATACTAAATCCTTGCCCAAATGATTGAGCTTTGAAATGGACTGTGAAGACATAATATAAATACTAGAAGTTGCCTCTTCCCAAAAAAGTCACTCAGGTGGACTAAGTTTAATAGAATGAGTTAAAATCAGTTGTCTCCTCTAGGCAGCCTGGGGTCTCAAGAACAAAGTTGAGTTCAGTTATTGAAAAGAAAGCTACCTCTTTGTTCCCAATTGTGACTGTCCAGTTTATACCCATTATTCAAACATGAATATGACACAGTCTCTGCCCTCAAAGAGCCCACCTCCAATAATGGACACATGAGTAATTAAGAGTATGGCGTGGGGAGCTAGGGGTGTGCCTGAGGGAGTATGACGGCACCGAACAGGGAACGGTAACCTCTGCTGAGGTAGGGTGAAGAGGGGATAGTCTGGGAAGTCTTCCCAGAGGATGCAACATTTACAGTGAGTTTGAAGGACAAATGAGTTTATGGAAAGTAGACAAGAAGACGAAGGGCATCCCTGGAAAAGGAAAAGCATGTGCAAAGGAAGGGAACATGAAAGAATGAGGAGTGTGAGTGTGTGTGTGTGTGTGTGTGTGTGTGTGTGAATTCTAAATACTCTGCTACTGCTGGGACAAAGGGTACCAGGATCCTAGGGCAGGGAAATAGGGAAGGAAGGCGGGGAACAGGAAATGATAGGTCTCCCTTGCTAAGGAATATGTGCTTTATTACTATACACACATCATGCAGTATAATAGCATAATATACCATTAGATAAGACTGGTAAGCTATCGACAAGTTTTAGGCAGGAGGACCCTGTTCAGATTTGCATTCTAGAAAGATGACTTGGGCAGCAGATTGAAGGGTAGGACAGAATAAGAAGACACCAGAAGCTAGACAACTGTTGGGAGGTGTTGAAGCAAATCAAGAGAGGCAGGATCCAAAAGTCAAGAGTCAATGAAGACGAAGAGTCAGGGACAGATATGGGAGGCTTTTATGAGATATAATGGACAGGGATTTCTTCCAACTGTATGTAGAAAGTGAAGAAGAGACAGAGGCTAGGGATCTTGTGAGAATAGGGAAATATCAGTAAAGCTCTTTGATCCTCTAAAATAAAAGCAGTGATGAGAACGCAAGGCACCATAACACCTTCATCAGAACAGCTCTCAGCCTAGCTCACCTCTCAGGGAGGCACATGCTTTACTGAATTGCAAGCACACTATTAAAATTCTACCCAGAGAAAATTTAAATTAGATGCTGGTGATGATCCAAGCTAACTCAACCCTGGAATTTTCCCCTGAAACCTCGTTTAGTCTCTCTTCTGCCCTACTTTAAGTGTGGCCATTTTTGCAACAGGAGCCTATTCAGCGATATTTTATGTAGGTAGCCAATTTATAAACTTTCTTCATAGCTCTAGAACTTATAGAGGGATTAAGAGCAGTCATTTTGTCAGCAGGATCAAAACTCAGCTGTGGGTTTAAAAACAGCAAAAAAGATCTTACTCAGTTGGTGCCTTTTGTTCACTAAATGTCAGAGTTTGAGAGCTGTCTGACTGCCTGTGATTCACACACACACACAAACATAATTCAGCTGCTCAGGGCAACTTTAAAGGAAGTTGTTTTGTGAAGTGGAAGCCCACCAGAAAAGTTTTAAAGAGCAGCCTGTGGGTTATAGAGAAAGCACTTTGGGACTTTTATATTAAAAATGGAAGCAGGTACCTACTTACAATTGTCTAACCAGGGTAAATGTTCAGTTAAATAGACTGAACATTTTCAAAGAATGACAAGAAATTATATTGAAATGCATCAAATAAAATAATCTCCTTAGACTTTTAAGAAGGCAACCAAGCCTCCTGCTCCAATTCTGAGGGTTCACTTGTGCAGGCCTTTATTCCCACTCACACTGCCAGCCATCAGGTTCAAGTGTGTTTCAGAGGTGTGTTTCCATGCCTCCATGCCTCTCTACGCCCTCAGCATTCAGGAAATGTGGCAGCTGAATGCATCTGGAATTTAATGAGCATTTTGCTCCAAACCAAGAAAAATAGAAAAATCGTTTATGTACCACATCTATTTTCCAAAACATCGTTGAATATTGATTCAATCACAGTATGTGCATTTTTGCTAAGATGGTCATAATTTCAAGCAATAAAATGTTCCTTGCTCAATAAGCCATTAACTTTCCTTCACGTTATTAAAAAAGCCCATGCAACACAATCACCAGATCTTTATTCTAGTCGAAGCTCCAACTTCCAAGTAGATTCTGTACTGGCATGTTGATTTGACCTAGTCAGAATGCAGAACTAAGAGCACTTTCTTTTCAGTGTCCTTTTGTTCAGTGGACTTTATCTTTCAAGCATGTTAAAAGATAGAAGGCATGAAGCAATAGTCAAGGATTGCCAAAATTATTCTAGAAGGTGCCTTAGGAAGCACCATGTTGGACATTGTCCACCTCTCAGTAAGGCCAGAACAACATGTATTCTTCCTCCACACTGTTGGGACAGATCTGTTTATTTTGCTGATACCAGATGAAGGCACTGGCTTGCACCTAGAAGAATGAAAACTATGTCACTTGCAACCCTAGATTCAAGTCAGAGTGGGGAGAGGCTCACACCACAAGAGGTGGTGGGCCCCGAGATGCCCACCTCTCATCCCAGTCTCTCTCTAGCACACGTGCTTATTGCATAGAATGGTGGGAGGGCAGCGTCACTCCACTTCTCAGTTTCTAACTCTCTCTTGCTTTTGCTGAACACATATAGCACATGGATGTAGGCTGTCCCATTTCCAAGTTCCTCCCTCTTCTCCACTCCCATGTGTCCTGTGCCTTCCTTCTGACCCCCAGCAAGCACTTCTGTGACTCTCTTTCTAGAATCTGCCAGCACCTGCCCTCTGAGTCAGTGCTTTCTAACCATCTCTGGCCCATCAGAACGTAGCAGTCCCATGTTTCAGACCATCAGAGAGGCCAGCTATAACCCTGATTTGTTCATGTAATCGACTTGATTCATGCCACAATATCAATGAGTGAAAACAGTGTAAAGTACAACACTTACTGTGATATTCAGGCCTATACTGGACTTTCCAGGGCCTTCAATAAAAGCAAACACTGGACAAAGGTGTTTTCCCACCACCACCCTCTCCAACCCAGCTTACTTACTGAACTTACACACACATCTCTAGAAGAAAAAACAGATTAAAATAATGAATTCTTTTATCTGGTTTAAAAATATAAGAAGTTATTTATTATTATTTTTTATTTTTTTACTTTACAGCCTCATTTACTAGGACTCTAGACTCCAAACCATTTCTTTTAGGTTGAATATGTGATTCATACTGAAATTGATAATATCTACCTGCTAAGGTTTTATGCTAAAAGGGAAAATACAGTTCATGCCTTAGCACATATTAGGTATTTTTCCTTAGTATTGTGTTTTCTTAAAAGTCTAAATTCTTGTTATATTTCATGTAGGGGAGAGATAGTAGAACTTACAGATTTTTTAAATTTAATATTAATTTAGAATAAAACTTATTCACAAGTTTTTCAAAACATGTATGAGTGCTTGCTCTCCGTATCTTTCTAATACAGTAGGCATCTGTCATGAAAGAGAGCTTTACTTTCTGTTAACAATTAGTAATGAATTTCAGAAATGACATTTTTATTTGTTTTTGTTTTCAGAGCTGTGGTGATTTAAGGGGGTTATTAATAACATTTTTCTATCCTTTAGAATTGCTCTGTGGAATAGCTGCTCACTGGCCCTTTCATCTCATTCAGCAAGGAAAGAGCAAAGGCGACATAAATTTAATTTCAATATGCAGGATGAGGAGAACAATATTAAACAGATCATAATTTTAATTTTATTGTAAGTCTCCCAAAGCACTCCTAAAAAAGCTGCAGAGGGAGCAAAACGGTCAGGGTGCTGTGTGGACGTCATGGTCTTCCTGTTGAGAGAGAGAGAGAGAGAGAGAGAGAGAGACTGGGAATTCCTGCAATCCACCCAGACAGCCCCCGTCTGTGTTCCTGGAACCTGGCAGACAGCGCCACCGCAGCACGTGATGGGAGCCAAGTGCCGAAGTGTGGTTCTCCCTCCAGTTCTGTCATGTAAACCGTTATGTCATTGGAGGCATGTCACTCCTCTGGGCCTCCATTCCTGCCAGTTCTAGGAGCCCCGTAATCCCTGTTTCTATAAGCATATCGTAGGCACTGAACACACCTGACCACCCAGCAGCCTGGCAGAGAGGGCCCGTTCTGGGACAGAAATGACTGAGGGCACCCCTTTACCATCAACTTTGGCAGGAACCAAAACAACCTGCAAAGGCATAAATGTCAGCACATCGTATGGCTGAGGTCTGAATAATTCAGTGTCTCAGGGCAGCCTCATTATCTGTCAGTGGCCACCCTTAAAGCAAGAGCCAGCCCACAGGGGAGTGTGTGCACAGGGCTCAGGTCGTAGTTCTGGGCTCCTTCTCATCTTTCAAGACCCTGCCTGGCCCTTGCTGGCAGCCGTGGCCATGCCTCATGGCTGACCTTTGGTCACTCCTCCCGGGGAAGAGCATTCATTCTCTAGGTGACCACAGGTCTGAGCAGCCCACCCGCCTGCCTGGTCACACCAAGGGGAGGCCATGCAAAATTCCTGGAAGTTCTAGTTCTCTCTGTTTAAATGCAGAGCCTTTCTGAGTCAGGGGATGAAAATGCATAGAAACTAAGATTTGCCGGTCACTGTACTTCCACTATCAAATTACAGTAAGGTTTAAAACATGGAGATCTTACCGAGCTGAAGACTATATAATCAGAGACACTAGAAACAATACTTTCCATGTTGGAGGAAAAGCAGCATTTTAAAACTTAATGTTATTCTAGAGCTTCATTGACAGGATAAAAATCTATAATATTCTCAGGGAAAAGGGGGGGAGTAATAAAATCCAAAAGATGATACTATGAGAATGTGTTATATGACAGCCAGTCAACTAAACAAAAATGATTTCTGAAAACCAAAACCCCTTACATCTTTATATCCTGAAGACGGCAAGTGATGTGACAGAAATGTTCAAATTGCTTTTCCTGCAGATTATTCCATTTGAATCTAACAAATGAATTCCCCATACATGGTTGTCATGGCAACCAGTCTGTGTTGCCCCATACCAGGCCCTCCCAGAGCCAGGTGGAAGATTCAGACAGAAGGTGCTAGATGGCTTCTCCTTTGGAGCTTCTCTCTTAAGGCCTTCACGTGTGTCTACATGCTCCTGGATCACATACGTAAGCCCCAGCACAGAGGCAGGTGGTTCAGAGGGGCAGAGGCCAGGACAAACCAGTGTGTTTCATGAGCATGCTGCTATAGACCTGTCCTAATATACCAATTTCATGGATTGTCATTTCATCTTTGCTATTTTAGTCCTCTGGGGAATTGGATTTGTGAGGACTCCTGCACTCAGATACATTCATTCCAATGAATAAGGGAGAAACAATAAGTCAGGACGAGGTGCTCCTTTTAGATTCCCTCTTCAGAGCAGATGCTGCCAGAAATACTGGCTGCTTCCTGCTCCCGCTCCCAGTTCCCAGCAGCACTTCTTAGGAGAAATTGCCCCCAGCCACAGGGAACTGCCACGCCCAAGACCACACCCCTTCCCAGTGATTGGCTGAGGCAGAGATATAATCCAGGACAGCAAGAGCATCCTAACCCTCCATCTCCCAGAGGGTAGGCTGAGGTCTCTGTTGTAACCACACTGCTGTTCAATGTCTCCCTTGCCAACCCTGCCTTCCTCACTTCCTTCTAGGTCTATCTCCTGCAAGATCTCTCCAATAAACCTACAGTACACAACTGTCAGAATTAGATTCAGGGAACCCACCCTAAGATGAGGATTAAGGAACGTGGACAAATTCAAACTTGGTGCGTCAAGTAAATCTTGGTTTTCTAACAATTTTTTTGTTTTGTTTTGTTTTTTAAGGAGGGCGCAGCTCACAGTGGCCCATGTGGGGATCAAACTGGCAACCTTGGTGCTACCAGCACCACGCTCTAACCAACTGACCTAACTGGCCACCCCCAGCAATTTTTGAAAATGAGTTTCAATCATGTTTTCTGTGAAATGTTCCCAGTTTAGGAAAGAAAATAACCTTTTGCAACTGTATTCCTAGATTCACTCAGTATTAGAAGATTATTAAACTTTTGAAGCAGAGAAACATGAACATTTTCAGTACACAGCCTACCTGTAAGAACTCTGGAGGAGAACACCACATCTGGTAAGGTACCTGTGACACAAAGGAGGGACTGACTCCTCAAATGTGTATCTCACACTATTTACGCAAAAACTCATCTGCTTGCCCCTGGAAATCTGAATGGATGGTTGATTACCGAACGAGAGCCTCTTACCTCCAGGACCAGCCACAGCTGTCCACCCACACAGTGATCCACTTTGTAAAACATCCCATAAAACTTGACAACGTTGGGATGATTAGGAAGAAACTGCAAAATGTTATATTCTGCCTCAATCTCTTCATCCATATCCTACACAGGGTGAAAAAAACAGCATGCTGGATTAAGTCTACAGTGTGAGGAAGGGTACAGGTATGACATCATGATCAAGTAATCACTTAATAAAGCATTTTTATTCTGTATTTTTAATGTCTTCGTTAGCATATCTTGAATATACCCAATGATGGACATTCAGACTGAAACTGAAAACTTCTAATTATTATATTAATAAAATGTGTTTATATTATGTCCTTTTTTTCTTTGACAATATTATTATAAATATCTTTTTTTATTTAAAAAATATCTGAATTATCAAAGCGGTTAAGGAGAAGTAGCTTGAAGGGACCCAACATAAGACAGGACACCTATAACCTCACTGTGCAAAACAGCATCCAGCATTATAACCCCGATGTTCAGGGCTTGAAATAAGATACCAGGCTAAGATAACTGAACACGCCATGTCTGAGTCATTTTGTAACCTACAGGGAGACCAGCCTCTGTATAAACCCAGGGAGTGAAATACATCACTCTTTCCAAAAGAATAAGTTTTGAAGAGCCCAGAGGGCCAAAATCAAAATAACAGTGAAATGGGCAAGAAACAGATAGTCAAGGAAAGTTTTAACTCCAAGGGGTGCCCCATTCAGATGAGCTAACAAATCATGCCTCAATTTGAGATTTCATGAAAATTATCCCTACAACCCCCCAAAAAGTTGAGAACTCTGTGCACGCAATACTGTATTGTGGTTACAATTTACCACCATTTTACTTACATTGATTGGATCCAGAATTTTTACTGCAGCCAGGCTCCCATCTCTCTTGTTAGTTACTTTGTAGACCTTGCCATAGGTGCCTTTACCTATGGTCTCTATAATTTCCCAGGTATCTGTGGGATCTGGAAGCGATTCAAGTCTGAGCATTGTAGGGCTGTAGTGAAACAATCCATACAGGTGTTTCCTGGTGGGGAGAAAGTTCATTATGGGCAACAAATCACAGGTTTGAGGGCAGTGCGCTTTCAAAACAAGAATGTTTTTATTTCTTCACCAACAACCTTGTGGTACTTTCTCTTTCCATTTTCCCTTTCCATTTTAAGTAAAATTTTTAAAAGAGGATTTGAAGTTTCCTTAAGAAACGGGCGTATAAGTTAGAAGGGTGGGCAACATGACTCTGGGACACCTTTAAAAACACAATTTAAAAAGGCTGGTAGGGGATTATACAAACACTACAGGAGGGAATAAAAGGGCTAAAGAAAACGTCCGGTCACACAATTGTGACACAAATGTCCGGACTGCACAATTGTCTGCACAATTGTCACGTCAGGCTGCTGCCGGAGGAAGTGTCTGGAAGCGAAAGGTCTTAGATCCTCGCACCCAGGGTATGGTAACCAGGATCAGCCTCTCTGATGGTCACTGGAAACTAATCTCCAACCTCTATGTGCAAAGTCTTGGCTGCCAGGCAGGATCCGTACCAGGTGCCTGTACCAGGCACCGGTCACTGCACAGCAACCACTGTTCTGACCAGGTCTTGGGTCCTGCAAGGATGAGCCACACTCAGACCTGTCCATACAGCCACAGCCTAGTGTGGGAGTCACACTGAGTGGTTAACCAGGAGTAGCAGACTCACTTTACCCGCTTAATAAGGACGCAGCCCTGTGTAGTTTAAGTACAGTTGACCTCCGAATGATGCAGGGCTTAGGGGTGCCATCCCCCCAACCACAGAGTTAAAAATCCACAAATAACTTTTGATTCTCTGCATCTGCAGATTCACCCAACTGCAGCCGGGAATGTGAAAATACGGTTTCAGTCTGCAAGCAGTTGGTTGACTCCATGGATGCAAAACCTGTGGATACAAAAGGCCAACTGCATTTACTGGAAAAAAAAGAAAAAATCCAAGTATAAGTGGGCCTGTGAGTTCAAACCTGTGTTATTCAAAGGTCAACTGTACTGTAAGAACCAGCAGCAAGCTTGACAGGCAAAGTCACGGAGACTGACCCCACGAAAAAGCGCCTTCAAGTTTGGTTGCTCTCAGGCTAGATGAGGGATTCCAAGCCCAGTCTGCTTCTAACCCCAGGGGAGGGGCTGTCTGGCGTCCAATCCCTACACAGTGACTTTGTGTCCACCCAGAGCAAACACTCTGCCTGACGCTGGGCATTCCAATTTACACTTCTAATTATTTTCTAGAGTGCATTCTCCCAAGGCACAGCCTTCTGACCTGACACAAGAATCCACTTTTTATCTTTACCCTTTCTGATGGGAGCATTTCAAAGATATTGAAAACCATTACCAAAGCAAAATGAAACAAAATCCCAATGGCTGGAAAGGAATCTGTCTTTCCAGAGTTTATCTGGCAGGCACACCATGCTCCAAAGGGGCCTGCAACTAGCACCTCAAGAGCCCAGGCAAGGTTCACGCTTGGCTGAGGCACTGACCGCAAAAGGTTGGCTGATCAAACAACCCCTGCCTTTCATCTGGTTTCAAGATTCTAGTGAAGTCCAACCTCTCTTCCTGGCCAATGTTTCCCAAAGTCAATCTTTCTCTCCACATGCTTCATAATTTCTGCTGTATCTGTACATCACCTGTGATATTAATTCTAAAACACGTTTAAATTATTTTTTTCCATATAAATGTCTTCTAAAGGCACTTTATATCACTACCTTCAATGCAAAACCAGTATCACTTGCCCCATTTCAAAATTAACTGCAGAAAAGATGATTACACTAAAAACAATAGTTATTCAAATCCATCTGATATTCCTGCCCCTGCTCTCTTTCCAAAACAGGGAGATCATCAAGTGATGGGGAGAAATTCAAGACTAGCACACACTTCTCCCTTCTCATCATCAGAAGATCTGGACAAGAATTAGCAAGGGAATAACTACCACTACGCAAGTCAGTGTTCTTTGTTGTGAGATCCCCCAAACCTGTTTACACCTTGAGAACTGCTCAGGCGTGGTTTCTACAACAGCAAAAGCTGGTCCAGCCAGGAGTGCTGGTCAAAGCCAGACAGGCTGGGGCGGAGAGGGGGCGTACTGAGATGTGCTTCCTAGAGAAAAGACTCTGACCATCAGCCTATCCAGAATTACTTTACCCTTACCAGTATGGTCCCTGTTCCTCCACCAGCAGGGACACTCGCATCTGGAATCAGTGCTGTGACACAGCCGCACTCAATCAAACTGCCTGCACAGTCCTGGCCTTGCCCTGACCAGCCCTGAGACTTGGCCTCATTACTCCTCTCTCTGTGCCTCCGTTTCTTCATCTGCATCATGGCGCTGCTGCTCCTGGTGATGCAACCCACTTACCAGAGTTGCATGAAGGATTGTGAGATGATGATAGAATAAAGTGAGCGCAGTGAGTGCGCCGCGAGTGTCATCTGCCATCACAAAAGCACAGCGCCAGGTTGTGCTTCAGAACAGGCCAGGCTTAATTTCCTGTGCTATTTCGCTTTTAGCCATGAACTAAATGAGAACCCAATTAATTTTGCTCTAATCAGTTAATGGTTTCAGACAAATGGCTGGAATTTGGTGTGTGCAAATGAAATTAAATCATAGAATATGGCAGCAGGAGAGGACGCTGGAGGCCATCGAATCAAATGGTTTCCTAGGGATTTTTGGCCACAAAACCCTTTTGTTAAATTGAATCTCATTTAGGATGCTGTTGTATAAGCGGAGAGAAACAGTGCAGCTCTGGCTGAGGCAGGCTGGGAAACCAATTGCCGGCCCTGTGCCCCCAGTGGGAGGACAGATAGGGTGACCAACTGTCCTGGTTTGCCTGGGACAGTGTCGGTTTAAGCACTGAAAGTCCCCTATCCTAGGAAACCTCTGAGAACTGGGCAAACTGAGATAATCTGTCACCCTAGTATCTGGAACCTCCTCAGAGCAATGTTAGAAAACCATTGTTTAGGAACCCCCACACCCACATTGCCCCCTGTTATGGGCTAAATTGTATCTCTCCCAAAATTCATATGTTGAAGTCCCAACCTCTAGTAACTCAGAGTGTGATGATAATTGGAGATTATGCCTTCCGGGGAGGCAACTGGAGCAGCCTTTCTGACAACCAAAATCCATACCTGGCCAGAATGTTAACCTTGAGGGTAGGCTGCACTTCTGACTATGTCTGAGCATGACAGAGTTGGAGCCTCATGGAAATAGCCAGAATTGACCAAAGAAGAAGTTTGGAGTGAAAGGAATGAACCTGGGACCCCAGGACTCTGCAGAACCCAAAGAAGTCGCCACAGACGTACCTGGGCTTCCTGCAGTGCCCCAAATGGGGCTTCCATTATTTATTTGGACATGAAATGAAAGGAGGCTAGAAAACTCAGTTACACAGGCTACTCTCTTTGAAAGACAAAGGACTAAGTCTGTCTCGGCTGAGGTGAGTGATGGACTTGTTAGCATGGGGTAAGGAGCGTGGGGTAGGCTCGTGCAGTTTACAAACCACTCAGGTCAGGCAGTCTGTGTGGACTTTCCTGTGTGTGCGGTTGCTGTCAAGTGAAGACTTGAACACTTTTTGTTTTTACATGTAATAGTATTATGGAAGTCAATGACACAAACGGATTTCTCATCAAAGTCACTACTGTCTGCGAGCAAGATTCTGCTGTCTCCCATATTCGTTTAGCGTCCAAATCCTTCCACTACCAGGAATAGCAATTAGTAAGGCAAAGAGGACATGGCCTAGGAAAGATGTCCCATTCAGTAAATAAGGGTTACATAGGCATTAAAGGAATATTTTCCTATCTTTGTCCACCCATCATTATTAACCAAATAGCTAGGAAATACCCAAACTCCTCATTACTTAAGATATTAGCTAGATATATAGATAGATAGGCAGGCAGGTAGGTAGGTAGGTAGGTAGGTAGGTAGGTAGGTAGGTAGGTAGGCAGGCAGGTAGATAGGTAGGTAGGTAGGTAGGTAGCTAGTTAGCTAGCTTGCTAGATAGATAGATATTTAGTAAGAGACTTTATCCTTGTGGTAACACAGTCCTTTAGAAGTTAAGGACAATTGTCTTTTTCTTGTTGTTGTTTTGTTTTGTTTTTAGAAGGCAAACTGCTAGGAGTCAGAAGCCATGTCTCTTCATGGTGGTTGAGAAAGCAGGCTGTCAATAATATTGTTTCTGTTGATGAGTACAAATGGACCGAACGTGACCTCTGCTTGCAGTTAACAGCAGGGGCAGGCCTGCACCAGCAGAGAAGAGCGGGCCTTGCCCAGGTAACACACCACATTGTGGTGAGGAGTTTCACATATGGCTGTAAACCAATACCACAGTTGCTGCTTTATCTTATCAGGATTGAATGTCTAAAGACTTCCTTAGGAGTTTTGGTTTCAATTATCAATAGAGGACATACTTTAAAAAAAGAAGCCACGAAATATTTCAAGGTTTGGTTTTATAAAACATTATTCCACAGATTTCTAGCATCACAAAAAGAAAGTCAAGCACTATGCTTCTTAATGGAAGAATATCTCAGTACCTAAGAAATAGTGTTGCCAAAAAAAACTAAACCTGAACCTGATTACCAAGCTTCTGGATTACCAATTCACAGGAATAAAAGAGGATAGGGCAATATGATAGACAACACCATGTGTGTACAATAAGCTAAATCTAGACTCTAAGTCTCTCCAAGACAAATGACCCAATTTTTTTAAATTGCAAATACAAATAAATAAAAATCCTCAGGATTAAAAGTGGCATAAAATATGTATCAAATGTAAAATAAAGTGTGGATTCACAGAAGCAAGATAAAAAATTATACCATTTATGAGCTATTTAAGTCACCAACTAGTTATTTGATAATATTATCAAATAACAATAACAGCATTGTTAATTATGTTTTAGTTGTGATCATTGTATTGAGGGTTATGTTTTTTAAAAGGGCCTTTATCTTTTAACAATACACACTGAAATATTTACAGGTATAAAAATATGTCCGGAAAAATATGAGAGGAAAAAGTAAGAAGGGACATACATGAAACAAGATTGGCCATGGGGGATAATTACTGAAGCTGAGAATATGGGGGTTGATAATTATATTCTGCTTACTTTTGTATGTTTTTAATTTCCATAATAAAATTTTTTTAAATTCTGCATAATTAATGTATGCCAGTATACATTCTAGTATTCATACACATGGTCAATCACACCTCCCTGAAGCATTTCACTACTGTCACCCTGGATAATACTCTAAAATGTCTCAAAGTCTCATGTGGGAAACAGTACCTAAATCACTACTATAAGACCAGAAAAGAACACCCAGGCATTTGATTGTAAAGCACCTACACTCTTGTTGTCAGGTCACCTTCCCAGTGCACCTCTAGCTGGGGAGACGCAGTCAGTCCCCCTCTGTGGCTGATGTCCCAGCCCAAACTGCTGCTAAATACAGAACAGTAGTTAGGAGAAACTAATGAACCACTGAATGGCACAGGAAAATCAATAGGCGGAAGAAAGCAAGTGACCTTCTTCTGCCCATTCAACTCCTCTTCTTTCTTCCTGAAGGAGGGAAAGAGAAAGAACATCAATACACAGATGCCGACAGGAACAAAAAGACTCATCACCACAAAGATCTGCAATCTTTTTCATCTTGTCCCTGAAAAGGAAACTGCCCAATGGCATGAAGCTGAACCTGCCCACGGACAAATACAGAGTCACACAAAGAAGAGAGAAATGCACACACATTAACTAGCTGGGTGGGTGGCCTTTGAAAGGCCTAGAAGAAAAATGAAAAATAGTCCAAGTTGAGTCTTGACTTTAGCAATAAAAGAAATCCATGGAACAAATTTCACATGGTGCCCTTAAAAGTGATGTTTAGTGAAGAAGAAAGAAACAAACAACAAAAAAAACTAACCTAGAGGGAAAAGGTGTCCCTGATAAATTTCCTGCTCATTCACCTGTGTCTTTTCAGAGGCCCTAAGAGCTGATATCCCACATGGGGTCAAAAGCAAATAGATGTGCTCAATTCTTCCAGGATTGAAGTGAGCACTAAACATCCTCATTCTGAAGTGTGGCCATTTCTTCCATGTCCTGCTGCTCTTTCCTTGTGCTTTATTCTTCACTTCTTGGGATTAGTCAAAAATTAGACTTGGTGATTTGACCTATTCTTTCAATAATAGGTCAAAATTACCAAAAAATTTTTATTTATGCATTTAGTAAGTAGTAAGTAGTTACTAAATACCAATTGTATGCAAGGTCTAGATTAGGTTCTATAAGAAATATAAGGAAGAATAGGAAACTTACTTCTGCTTTTGGAATTCTGCACTTGTTTAGAAAACCTTTATGACCTCTGGGGGGAGGAGGAAGAGTAAAGTCAGATATCAACAATGAATGAACAATGTTAACAACACAAAACTGAAACCCAACAAAAAAAAAAAAAAACAAAGAAAAATGTACCAGCAATAATAAAACAAAAGAAGGGCCACAATTTTATGCTATAATCTTTGCAAAGTAGCATTCAAGGAGAGTGAGAGATGGAAGATCCCAGGAATCACTGCTGTTCTCTATCCAGCTTTCTCTCTTCTCCCAGAAGTGTGGTGGGTTTAGGAGATGGTAAATGGACAAAATTTTTCAAAATCTCAGCAACACTCCCTTTTTAGAGAGAAGTAGACAGAAAGGGTGAACCAGCATCAGGGAAATAAGTCCAGGCTCATTCACTTACATATTCAATAAAAATTTATTAAGAAACTTTTGTATACTCTATTCAACACTGGGCTCTGTGGGTCATTAAGGAAGTAGAAGAAACAACTAGGCTCTATAAAACAAGTGATATTTCCAAAGATATGCAGAGAAAGATGCCTCCTGCCAGGTGAAATGACCCTAGCGTAGCACTTAAAACAATATTTCAGAAACGAGAGCAAAGTCAATATCCGTCAATCTTGACTGCCCCTAATGCCCAATACCTATCTATCTATACATCAGAGGACAAATGAACAGGCCTGAGATAGACAGATATGTCCTGGGAGAGTTCCTGAGTATCAAGGCAGAGAAAGAGAATTTCAGGTACATAAGACACACACACACACACACACACACACACACACCCCAAAACAAAATACCCAGGCTTTTCTCCACAGCAACACTCAATACTCAACACAAGAAAAATATATAATCTATGTATACAAAGTTCTAAGGGAGAAAAAAGTGTGAACAAACATTTTAATATTTAGTCAAATTGTTGTTCAAGTATAAACACAACAGACATTTTCAGACACACAAGAGATCAGTGACTCCATGAGTCCTCTAGAAAAAAAATTGACTTGAGTCCAAAACCCAGCAAACCAAGCGATAAATGTGGAGCTCCAGTAAAATGACTGATAGGGAGAACTGAATCTGTTTATATTTAGAAATGAGGCTAAACAACAATGTGAAATACTTTTAAGAAGGGAAGTGTTATACATTTCAATAAAAAAAAATAAACCAAAGTCAACAATTAGAGAGAGGTAGAGAGGAAGACAAGGGTAGAACTTCCTCACATTTCTTTACTTTCCAAAGATCAAAAATCAAGAAATTTAGATTTAAGCATACTATTTGAAATTACAAAGTTAGCCAAGTGAAATGACAGTATTAAAAAAATAAGGAGAAAGTATATGACTGAAAATATTTATTATACCACTAAATATAGGATTTTTTAATGAGCTCAAACTACAGAACAAACCAAATCTGTAGAGATACACTAAAATAAACTCTCCAAGAGCCTCCTTATGACTGAGAAAGTTTAAAAGTAAAAACGGGGGTCAAAGATAAACCAGTCAAATAGTAACATTAATCATAATATTAATATCTGAAAAGGGTTAATTCAAGGCAAATCTGTTAAAGAACATAAAGAGTTATTTATATATTCAATAATAATAGTGGAACAATTACTATGTACCAGGTACTGTTCTACACATTGTTAGAATCAAAACAAATCAATAATGAGCTTATAAGTGTTACAAGTATTTCAGCACCAAAAACAAAGTATCAAAATTCATAAAAATGTACACTTCTAGAAGAAATCAACAAAGCACAATAATACTATCAGACACTCAACCGTGACAGAACAAGGAGACGAAATGGTAAGAAAAAGCATAATACAATCAATATGGTTAAACCAGTAGGTATATATCAAAGTGCAAATATAACATAAAACTTATTTTCAAGTTCTGATTGGATATTTAATTTTAAAAATAAAGAATATATTAGTCCACAAAGTAAAGTCTCAACATACTCTAGGAAAGTGGAAATAGAATAATCATCTCTGACCACAATGCAACAAAACTAAATATAAAAAGAAGCTTAGCCACATGAAAATTTAAAAACTCAGATATTTTAGATCTTAATCAAAGGAAAGTTAAAACTGAAATTACAGAATATATAAACTTTATAACAATATTAAAGATATTACCTAGCAAAAAAACATGAGAATCTGGTCTCAAGATAAAACCTTACAGCATTAAAGACTTTACCAAGCAAATGATAATAAAAATGAATTTCAAAAACATTCTATTCAAGAAGGTAGCAATGGATCAACAAATAAATCTAGGAAAGCATAAGAAAAATTAGAAGCAGAAATTGATTGAATCAGAAAACAGAAAAATAATAGAATACATAATTAAATTAAAGGTGTAGTTCTCAGGGGGAAAACACAATAAGACATATAATAATAAAACAGTTTAGTCAAGAAAGCACAAATAAAATTTAAAGTAAAAAAGGAAAGAAACACATACATAAGAAATTTAAGAATTGGAAGACTACTTTGAAATCTCTAAATAAATAAAGTATAAATATTGTTTGTTGTAATTATAAATAAATTATAGGTGCTTTCTTAGATAAATATAAATGGCAAAAATTGATCCCAAGAGAGACAGAGAACTTAAGTAGACAACGGGAGAGATTCAGAATATTTTAAAAAGATGAGACCTTCAAAAATCTCATCTCAAATGGTTTCTCTTTTAGATTTTCAAAGAATAGATAATTCCAATACTATTTATACTTTTTCAGAACATGGATGGGAAAAAAAAAATCTTCAAATCACTTAGAGTAAAAATAGCAAAACACTCTTACTAAAACATGATAAAAGTAGCACAGAAAAATAAAACTACTATCAATTTTACTTAAGAATGTTTGTGCTGAAGTCCTAAGCTAAACATCAGCCACTATGGATGAAAGTAGGATGGATATACCTCCCACAGGTCAACCTCACCCTGAGGACTTAGTCCTCTCTCGTCCATTTCAAACTAAAGGCTGTGTTTCTAGGTGCTCAAGCTAAGTGTACCAGAGACTTTGAGTGCTTACCAATATCCATGTTCTCTCCTTTTCCCTTTGCATACAGCTAGGCCACATTGCCAGCCTCTGCTATGGTTAGATGTGACCATGAGACTAAGATCTAGCCAAAGGAATATGAAGAGAAGTAATGTAAACTAGTGCTTTTCAAACTGTGTGTGGCAAAAGACAAGTTTTGGTGTATTTTTTTTGGTTGGTTTTTGTTTTTTCTAATCCACTGTGGATGCAGACTCTTGTAAACTACACTACAAATGAAATACTGGAAAAATTA
Source organism: Rhinolophus sinicus (assembly GCF_057876585.1). Taxonomy (NCBI): domain Eukaryota; kingdom Metazoa; phylum Chordata; class Mammalia; order Chiroptera; family Rhinolophidae; genus Rhinolophus; species Rhinolophus sinicus. The sequence continues at coordinate 159,505,272 of NC_142517.1, read as the reverse complement.
AATTAAAAAAATACACAATTTTTAAAAATCAGCCAATACAATTTAGCAAAGATAATTCAACATTAGGGAACATACTAACATGATTTTTCCCATTAGTATATCAAAGTACAAAACCACATTAACAAATTGATCCCCAAAATGAATTTGATAAATTTTAATATCCCTTTCAAATTTTAGACCATTAGAAAAATTGAAATAGTTTAACTCCTTTATAGAATTTAAGTTGTATAAAAATGTATATCTCAAACCAAAAGTCAACAACCTCCTTGATACCATGTTTCCCCGAAAATAAGCCCCAGTTAAGATCATCAGCCAGACTCATTTAGTAGGTTATGACGATGTTCCAGAAGAAGATGACATGACTGTATTTGAATAAATGTAGATTGTTGTACCTGAAAAAAATAAGACATCCCCTGAAAATATGCCCTAATGCGCCTTTTGGAGCAAAAATTAATGTAAGACCCAGTCTTATGTTCGGGGAAATACGATATAAGACCTGGTTTTATTTTGGGGAAAACACAGTAGTATATTAATAAAACCATCATGAATAAAGTCAGAAAAAGGACAGGTACCTCCCACAATCTCTGTATTATTTTGCATTGTTTGGAAGTATTAGCCATTGCAATTAGACAAAAGAAAGAATAGGAATAAACACTAAGAAGATGGCAAAACAAAATGTAGCGGGAATGACTGAAAATAACTGTTTATTTAATGAAGTGGCTGAGTATAAAATTAATATACAGAAATTAAAAGTTTTTTTTAATATAAAAAGTCAGAAAATATATACCATTTTAATAGGAATCAAAAAATAAAATATCCAAAGTTAAACCTAACAAGAGTACAGCAAAATACATATAAAGTAAAATCTTTAAATCATGGAAATAAGAAGAGGCTTAAATAAATGCAAAGACACATATCTTATTCTTGGATAGGAAACTTTACTGGGAAGATGTTGATTCTTCCTAAAGTTTATCTTGAAAGTAACTATTACAAGTTTTTAATTTTTATGTTTCTAAGAATTTGACAAAATAGTATTAAAGTTCATCTAGGAAATTAAACATGAAAACAGGAAAATTCTAAAAAAGAAAAATTAGGGAACAAAAATGTGACCAGATATTAAAACATCAGATAGCCACAGTAATAAAAACATTATGCTAAAGGACTAGATATAAATAAACAAGTAGAATACAGAACAGAGTATAGTATATAAAGGTAAATGAAAATACATAAGGGAATAAGATTTATCATAAAGATCATATTTCAAATCAATAAAGAAAATATGGACTAAATAATATTATTCAATAAATAGTGTTGGCTTAATTTGCTGCTAACTATTTAGGAAGAACATTAAGCCCGATCCCTCACTCCTTTCACTAAAATAGATTACAATAGACCAAAAATTTTAAACAACATAAAACATAGATAAAATGCATTATAATTTCAGCATAGGTAAGGGATCTTTCCAAGAAGAGTCTAAAACCCAAAAGCTATAAAGAAAAAAAAAATGATGAATTGCATAAAGTTAAAAACTTCTCTATAACCAATTTTTTTAAGTATTAACATTTCCCCAAAAATAAACTAGGAAAAGACATTTGCATCAAGAGCTATTTTTCTTCTTTTATCAAGAGTATATACAATAGGATAAGAAAAGGAACAATCTAATAGAAAATAAATTCAAATGTGTAATAAACATAGAAAGGATGTTAAATCTTACTCATAAATTTTAAAGTGCAAATCAAAATATTGGGATGCCACTTATCTCCTATCAGACTGACAAGATTTTTTTAAAGTTTGATAATACTCAGTATTAAGAAGGATCTGGAGAAATAATTATTTGAGACAATATAAGTGAGAGTGCAAATGGACACAATATTTTTTAGGATAACAGTCAAAATCTCTCAAATATCACAAGTCTACTAATAGGCATTTATCCTATGTATGTAATCAAAAAAGCACATTTAGACTCATCATATTAACAGATTTAAAAAGAAAATCCATTAGATCATTTTAATAGATGCAGAAAAAGCACTTGACAAAATTCAACATCCATTCAGAATTTGGAAAAAAAAAAAAAAAAGACGCTCAGCAAACTAGGAATAAAAGGTTACTTCTTCAACCTCATAAAGGCATCTAGGAAACCCCTGGAGTAAACATCACACTTAATTGTGAAAAACTAAATGGTTTCACCTTAAGATGAAGAACAAGGCAAGGATGTCTGCTCTCACTGCTCCTACTCAATATTGTGGTGGATCCAGTGTAATAAAGCAAGAAAATAATTTGAAAGTATCCAGATTGGAGAGGAATAAATATAATGGATTTTATTTGCAGATAATATAGTCATCTCTATAAAAAAACTGATGGAATTTACAAAAATGCTAGTAGGACTGATTAGTGAGTTTATCAAAATTACTGGATACAAGGTCAAAATTTTAAAATCAGTCATATGTCTATACACTGAAAAGGAAAACTTCTCAGCAAACAGCGCTACAACAATTGTATAGCCACATAAGGAAAGAAAAAAAGAATCTCTACCCTTACGTCATTCCACATACAAAAATTAACTCAAAATTGATCATATAACAAATATAAGAGCTAAAACTCTATTTACCTTCTAGTAGATAGATGAACAAGCATATTCATTGTAGCATTGTTTCTAATAATCACATAAAACCTAAAGGTCTATCATTACAGAGAAATTATGTAATAAATTGTAATAATTACATTAATTGAAATACTACTATGTTTCCCCGAAAATAAGACCTAGCCGGACCATCAGCTCTAATGCGTCTTTTGGAGCAAAAATTAACATAAGACCTGGTATTATATTATATTATATTATATTAGACCCGGTCTTATGTTATATTGAAATAAGACCGAGTCTTATATTAATTTTTGTTCCAAAAGATGCCTTAGAGCTGATGGTCTGGCTAGGTCTTATTTTCAGGGAAACACAATATGTATTTCAGCCACATGTAAGCACTTAAAAAAAAGAAGCTAAGTTTTGTGTCATTCAATATGGAAAGAATGCCAAAATATACAACTACAGTTTTTTTTAAAGTATTGAACAGTGTATAAAGCTTATATTTATGTGAAAATAAAAAGAATATTTGCATTTATGTGTATGTTGATCTGTGTGTATCTCTCTATGTATGTGTTTACCTTAATATATATTTTCCAAAAGACTATAAACAAGCCTCTTAAACTTTAGGGAAAAGTACCAAGAGCCAGAGAGGCTGGAAAAGAGTAAAATTAATATAATTTTTAAAAATTTTATACCTTTTTGCACGAGTCATTTTTTTGCTGGTACATATCTTATTTTAAAAGATAATTTTTAAAAACAAAATATCTCTACAGAGATTTTTCTGGCCCAGGGGCATGCTGAAGTCATGGGAGAGCAGAAAGCATGTATAGCAGTAGAAGCCCATCTTAAGAAGAAGAAAGCAGAGAAGAAAGAAACCAAAAGGGCCATGCTTGAGAGAGGAATGGTAAATGGGTTCACTATGAATCCTACATCCAGGCTCTCTGAGGCCTACTCAGCTTTGTTGTCTGTCCTTCGATATTCATGAAATTTCCTACTGCATTCTTCTAAGAAACTCCCCCTTCTCTTGAGCTGATTTGCGTCCCTCACAGGCTGGTTTTAGTTCCTAACCACCCCAAAGGAGTCTGGCCTGTATCACTGTTGAATTAGTCCACAGTGAAATTGCAGTCTTACCGTGCTGAAAATCAGGAAATCTGAAGCATGTACCTGGTGAACTTCTGCAGTCAGTCAAGCCTAGCAAGTATGATTTAAATAGAAACTTGTCCAGCAACATTTTATACTTGTGAAAAAATTCATGGTGATTTCCATTTCTGAGTATGTTATTCAGAATACTTTGTCTAAATGTTATATAGTATGTTCTATATGAATCACAAATCATAGAGAATGGTTTCAAACGTAAAGAACAGCATTTAAAAAGAAACCAGAGGGGTGACCAGTTAGCTCAGTTGGTTAGAGCGTGGTGCTAATAACACCAAGGTTGGCGGTTCAGAGAAAATTTGTGCACGTATTAAATATAACAAACACCCAGAGACACAAAATAAGAAAACACATACCACATAAGCATGAACAAAATAGAGAATAATTCCAAACTAACATCTAAGCAAGTGCACAATAGTAAGGTTGGTAAGAGACCAGGCCCATTTATAGGAACTGGTTTCTTCACAGAGTATTTGCACATAACTAGACAGAATTCACTCAAAAGCAGCTCACATGTGGTCTCTTTTAGGAGGTCTTTCCTACCATTCCCATTGGAGGAGACCTTTCCTTTATGGTCCCACTGCATTGTGTCCTCTTTCCTAGCAGGTATCACATTGCCTGACATTTGTTGTTCACACATTGGTCTTTTCCACCAGTGAGCTCCTAGAGAATGAACACATGCCTCAATAATTTTTTCTGCCTCATAGGCAAATATCCATTGCATAGTAAGTGCTCAATGAATGTTTAATACAGGATTAAAATTCAGAACTTTAAATACCAATGAAGTTTTCTTAATTTAGAAAAGTTGTATTTTCATAGAACACTAAGAAAATAAAGAGAAATAGAAGAAAAATATTACAACACTCATAAAATCCCACCATCCAAACATAACCACTCTTAAATATCATGGCAGGTACATACACACACACACACTCATATGTACATAAAGATGTGTAGCTTTTTTTGTTTGTTTGTTTGACAAGGCAGAGGATCTGGTTTCTAGCCCAATGGCCCTACTGAATTGCTTTTTCAAAAGTTTTTATCAGTCATTAAATTCATGGCACTTGATCCTCTTCCTCGCTCTCCAAGCATAAGCCATTTGCTCACTGCCTTTACTTTCTAAAACACTCCCTTCCTTTTGTTTCCTTTACATCTTACTTTCCTGGTTCTTTTCTTCTCCACCTCCTGGACCAGCTTCCATCCTCTCATTAATGTGGACATTCAAACCAAAGTCCTGCCTTTAGTCCTCCACTTCCTTCTGAATGTCTCATCTGTACCCAAGGCTTTAACCATCATGATTCGATAGGTGGCACCTTCTTTCCAGCCCCATTTCTCTTCCAATCCCCAATCCAGGATTACTAACTGCTTGCTACACATCTCCACTTATATGACCCCTGTCTTCAGACATAACATGTGACATGCAGGGTCTCAGCTCCCGTTCCCCGCACAAGAACACAGGATATGGTGAGGCCAAAACGGAACACCCATGGAGCCATAGATAGGGGAGTCATACCACTATAGTCTCGCTGGCGGCTGGGTTGGAGACACAGGAAGCAGGAGCCCCACGATCCACAACCTGCCATCCACTTGTCTCTGCCAAACAACCTCACTTGTTAACTGCAATCCACCTCTCTGCAATCTGCAATCCACACTCCGCTCCTTGCTAGCGTAGCCACGGCAGTTATATCAGTGGCTAATGGCTAACCGGTAACAGCTGATGGCCAACTAGTTACAGCTGATGACCATCTACTACCCGAGTCAGTACCTGTCCATATGAGGCTGAGAGCCTGGAAATTGTTCTCTGGGACTCTGTCCCCACAACATGTATAAAATGAAACTGACCACCTTCGGCTCCTTCAAAGCCACTACTCAATTCCCCAATGTGTCAGGGGTCCACCATTTTCCTGGTAGCCCAAGTCTCAGAGCCTCCCAATACCTCGTTAATCAGTCACTATGCCTCATCCTTCTTTGTTCACCTATCCCCCCCTTTCTATTCCCACTGCTACCACCTCTACGCATTTCACGAGGAAGGGTTGCAAAAGCCTTCCAACTAGTCTCTCTTCCACTAGTCTCATTTTATTACAATTCCTCACAGACCTCACAACCAGATACAACATAAAACCATTGATTCATTCATGTCACAACCTTGCTTAAATAATCTGTGATGGCTCCCTATTGCTAAACTAATTAAAGTCCAAATTCTTCAGTCCGATAGTTAAGACCTCAGAACTTAAACGCAGCCTTCCATTCTTGCCTTGAAACTCCTTTCATTTCCCTGTATCAAGTTTATGATGAATTTCAAGCAAACCCTTAGCTATTTCCTGAATCATCCTGGGATGTCCGCACCTCTGTAACTTTGTCCATGTGTTTTCTACCACCAGGAGTGCTCATTCTACCATTATCCATTAATCAAGAATCCTACCAGCCATTCAAGAGCCAGCTTATCCCCACTCCATCCACAATTAGGCAGCTCCTCCTCTGAAATTCTGTAGTGCTCATAAACGGTGGTGTCGCTGTGTGAATAAATCTCAGCTCCCTAATGGGGCCCTACGCACCTTAAAGGCAGGGACTGTCTAATTCATGAGTCCCCTTTGCACTTGCATCAGTTGTCACTCAATAAACGTTTGTGAAGTAAAAGAAGATGTTGAGTCTATTTAAACAGTGGGAGCTGAATTCTGGGGTCAAAACAATGACTTAAACCAACGCTTGAAGAACGTATATGTTTTGGATTAGTGGGGCTTGTAGAAAAGACATTCAAGAAGGAAAAAAATAATGGAGACATTTTCAACAAGGAAGTCCTTCACTGTGTGGGATGTCCTGCATATTTCAGGGCTATGTGCCCCAGCTCACCATGTACTAGCCTCCCTTCCGCTATGACAACCAAAGACAGCCCCCTGGCACTGCTTCCAAGAGAAAAGGATTAATCGAAGTCACTGCAGAGGGAGCTGTGGGCAGCTGGAGAGGGAATTGATGAGCCCTGACAGGATTTAGCTGGAACAAAAGAATTACTTCCACCAAGGAAGTGAGAAGAACACCCAACACGATCTTTCGACCCCTCATGCTGCTATGAAGGAAATAAAGCAACTGACAGCTACTCCTTCCCTGTTTTCCAACAGTTTCACTCATGCACACACTGAGAAGCAGTGACAAATAAGGTGAAAAGCATGGTCTCTAGCCCTGGGTTCAAATTCCAGCTTTTGCACTTACTAGCAGTGTCAGCAAAGGGAGAATTGCTTAACCTTCTCTGCCTGTTTGCTCATCCATAAAATGGAAACAATGAAAGCTTTCACCACTTAGAGTTGTGTGGTAGTCCCAGCCATTAGTAAGTGCAAAACACATTAGTTATTATTACATCCTGGAAAAATCCACTAGCTAGAAAAGAGAGGACTACCACCACTAGATAACCTCTTAATAACCCATAAAACCTCATCTTTATAGCGAACATTTACTAAGTGAATACTAGATGTTGGACCTATACCAGATGCCATGCCTCCACGAGACAGGAACTATTACTATTTCTACTTTACAGAAAAGAAAAACTGATACACAGAAAGGTTAATTAAGTTAAGCTGGGAGCCAGGGTTTAAATCTTTTTTTCCCCCTGTGCTGCCTCATTGATTCAGAAAATATTTAATGAGCATTTGCTACGTTGGCATTGAGCATTGCCATTGTTCTAGGTGCTAAGGATACAGCAATGATCAAAACACACTAAAAGTATACTTTCATGGCGCTTATATTCCAGTGGGGGAGACAGCCAATCAACAAAATAAATAAGTATGATGTATAAATGACAGGTAGTGATCAACTACTAGGGGGGAAATAAAGGAGCAAATGTAGATAGGATGTCAGAGTGGGTGGGAGGCAGGGAAACTGCAATTTTAAATAACACAACCAGGGAAGGCTTACTGAGCAAGATACATTTGAGAAATGACAGGGAAAAGGAGAGAGAGTAAAAATCTGGAGGGAAACCATTCCAGAGAGGGGGTACAGGAAGAACAAAGGCCCTGAGGCAGGAATTTGCCTGGCAAATTCAGGGAATAGCAAGAAGCCAGTGCTGTTGCATTGGAATGAGCAAGGGAGAAAAATAGGAGGTAGCTTCAGAGAGATGCGGCGGGGGAGGTGCAGGTAAGTTACCTAGGTCTTTATTAGCCCTCGGAAGATAAGGACCTGGCTTTTACTCAGACTGATAGAAAGCCGTTGGTGGGATCTGAGCAGGAGGGACTTGATCTGACTTATGTTTTAACAAGTTATTCTGATGGCTGCATGGAGAGTAGACTGAAGGAAATGTCACTTAGAGGACCCTTAAGAACAGCCAAAATTATTAGCAGGAAAAAAGAAGTAATGCCTTCCTCAGTTCTAGCGGGTGTGATCACAATGGATTTTTTTTTTTTTTTTTCAAGAATAAAGTGCTTAGGAAGCCTATTTCCACTCTATGATGTCTTGTTGAATACATCAGTGGTAGAGAACCCTCATTCAGCAATACTGCAATTGGGACCCTTTCTAAAACAGGCTGTCAGGATGCATCCATAGCCACTGACTGGAAATTGCTGTATTCTCATCACTCCCCAGCATTACTTTCATTTCGGGGGGTAAAGCTGAGCACAGAACTGGCTGTTCAGTCTTAGTACAAGCAAGGCCTGCTGTGACTGGACATTTAGAACATGGTCAAGTGGTTCAAAGAGAGCTAGGCTTAACCTTAGCCAGACACTCCACAAAATGCATATTAAGTAGACACTCTGAGCAAGTCATTGAAAGACTATAAAATGAATCAGAGTCAGTCCTGACCTAGGTGGATATACAGTTCAGTACATGAAAATATACGACTTAAATACAAGTTACTATATGAAAATAAGTATAAACTATAGACTGCAGCATATACATTATATACTATATTTACTTGTAACTCTACTGCAAAATAAAGAGTAATAAATGTCCCCTAAAGAGGGAGACAGTTCATCCAGCCAGGAGGATCAGAGGCTGACATTTGACTTAGGCCTTAAAAGGAAAGCTGGAGCTGGACACACAGAAACAAGCAGCGGGCTTGTCAGGCAGAGGGAGCCGATGGAGAGACTGGAAAATAGAGGACTCAGGATGGAAACCATGGTTGGGTGAGTTTGGGGAGGCCCAGCAACTCTCAAAAAAATCCCCAGCAACTTATTTAAAATGCAGATTCTGGGCCCACTACCCAGCAATTCTGAGTCGTTAGTGGGTAGAGGAATCTATTTTTATCAAGGACACTCAAGTAACTCTAAAGTTTCTCCCTCAAATCCACTCCCACCCCCACTGTGAGAAACACTGGTAGAGATGGATTAAAACCACCCCATATAGAATAGTTTCCCCTATTATTCTCTCTCAGATAATCCTGTTTATTTTCTCTACAGCACTAATTGCTATAGATAGAACTGATGTATTTATTTGTTTACTTACTATTATTTCACTCCATAGTGTATAAGCTCCGTTAAATCAGGGACATATAACAAATACTCAATAAATACTAGCTAACTGTTGAAAGGTAGACCTGGGACGGAATCTTGGATGCTTTGAATACCTTGCTAAGTGTTTGAACCTTATCGTATAGGCAAATCAATTAAGCTCCCTGTGCCTCAATTCCTTCGTGGATAATAATATCTTCTCTATGAGATCAGTTCTAGGGATTGATTGAGATAACGTGTAAATATATGTAAACTTCTTAGCTCTACTTCTCGTTCATAGCAAGCACTCAATAAATGTTGTTGCTATTGTTGTTGTTATTCAGTGGGAAGCTAAGGAAGTTTCTGAACACAATAGTGACCTAATGGTCAGTTTAGGAAAATTAAACTGGCAGGAGCACGTAAGGATGGATGAGAAGAGGTAACTCTAGGGCATCAACCAGGAGGATTCTGGTTAGAGTTATGAAGGCTTGAAAACAGAAGTCTAAGGAAGAGAAAGAGGGATATCTGGGAAAAGATTAATAGTAGTAGCATCAGCAGATTTGAGGCAAAACATAGGCTGTAGAAATGAAAAGAAAAAGTAGAATATAAAAATAGCTAAAATCTTGAACCTGGGTGGTTAAGATACTGTTGACACAAATGGGGAGCCTGGAGGAAGCACAGTTGTGGGGAGACACTCTGAGTTCCAGTTGAGACCTGATGAGTTGAAGGTCAAGTAACAAGAAAGGCAGCACTGGAGCTCAGGAGAGAGGTTGCGCTGGGAAGACTGGTTGGAGAATCTGTAGAGAGGCCACGTCTACCCATGATCCTGGTGGGGCTCCCAAGCAAAGGTGGGTGTGGAGGAGGGGGCAAGGACAGAATCTCACACAACCTGCACACCTGGTGGGACTGTGCGGCGTGGAAGAGGAGCCAGAAGAGGGGCCGACGGGGAGATAGGGAGAGAACAGAGAGCAGAAAGGAGAGAGAGAGTTTCAAGAAGAAACGGGGCTAATACTGGGCAATGGTCTTGATCAGGTGAGGAGGGGGAGTGTTAGGAAAAGGTCTGGAATTTTGTCTTCAAAAGAGGTATAGTTAGGAGGGGACTCCAGGTAACAAAGCTCCAGGTGAGGGTGTGGAGAGAATGATCAGGATTGGAACAGTGAACCAGAAGGAAGGTTGCTAAATGGCACGTGGGTGGCATGGTCAGACCTGTCCAGAGAATTGCACCTTGTGGGACAGCTGGCTCAGAACATTGTCACTGAGCCTGGAGAATGACTCTGAGCTGCAGGGCCCCCTGTGCTCATGGAGCTGGCAGGGAAAGATAATGGGTATGGGCCATTTTTTTAAAGGACTTACAGAAAAATCAGACAAAAGCCATAGTTTTCATGGGCTGGTGATAAAGCCATTTGTCACTTTGGCCTCTAACTTTTGCAAAACCGCTCCTATAGATGAAAAAGTTTCACTTAGCTATCTAAAAATATATTTCATTTGTGGAAGTGACCATACTTTACAAAAACCATGAGTAACTGAAAAAGCATTGATAGAACACATTCTGTAAAATCCTTGCCTTAGAGAAATAATTCTACACTTCTGTGAAATCTAATGCCCCAAGGTGAAAAGGCACTGCTATGGTCTGAATAATGTGTACCCCCAAAATTCATATATTAAAGCCCTAATCCCCAGTGTGATGGTTTTAGAGGTGGGAGGTGATTGGGTCCTGAGTGTGGAGCCCTTATAAGAAGAGGCACTAGAGAGGTGATGGCTCTCTCCCTGCCATGTGAAGACATAGCAAACTAGGAAGTGGGCTCTGAACAGAACCTGACCATTTTGGTACCTTGATCTTGGATTTCCCAGCCTCCAGAACTGTGAGAAATAAATTTCTGTGGTTTAAGCCACTCAGTCTATGGTATTCTGTTATAGTAGCTCAAACCAACTAAGACAGTCACCAAGCTATTACAGAGATCAAAATAGAAAACTACGAGTATGTATTTCTGCAGTCTTGGCAAATCTCTAAAGTCTCTTTACCTCTGTGGGCCTCAGTTTCCTCATCTGAAATATAACATGGTTGAACTGATCACTGTTTCTCAATGTTTGCTCCAGGCACCACTCACTGTATTTGTTCAAACCCAGAGTTTCTGACGCTGAATCTCCAGGTGAGAGACTGGGAATCGGCATTTGGCAGAGATCCCGGGGTGACTCCAGTAGCTCTAGCTTTATCTCTAAGTTCCCTTGTCTAGCATTCTATGAATTTTAAACTTTAAACCTATACAAATATGGGACAGGGGAGAATTGTGGCATCAGTGATCTAATAGCATTCAGATTGTCACATTACCAAATCACAAATCAGTAACGATGTTGTAGTCGCTAAGGAACAATACATGCCCACAGCGATGACAAATGATTTATTAAATGATCAGATTTTTCACTTCTCACCAAAGCATGGGGAAATTCATCTTAGCTTTAGCTGCCTTAAACCTCTCTGAGTGAAATACATTAAAAACAACTGCAAATTACTGATGACTAATGCCCTTCAATTTGGCTTCAAACTGAGAAATTCTGTTCAGAAATAAAATGGTTTATAGTCCCACAGGTCCATTCTATTATAAACTGCAGGTGGCAAATCAAGCGGCTATAACTATGCTCTGTGTGTGTGTGTGTGTGTGTGTGTGTGTGTGTGTGTGTGTGTGTGTGAAAAATCAATGCTCAGGGAGAGGATTTGTGGACTCCTTTAATGGGAATTTAACAGCCTAAGCAAAAGGCAGATGCCAGTGTGAGGACCCAGGAATCTGAGAGGTGCCTGACTAGGGCCTGAGGCTAGAATGGCTGTCACTCCTCCCTCAATGCTCACCAGCCTGGGCAGCTGCCTGTCTTTTGCAGAAAAGAAATCTACAGCAAGCACAGAAGAAAGCTGGGAGAAAAGTAACTGCAACTCACATCGATGACCTATTTTCTGAATCTGGCTCATCTGAGATTAGATTCTCTTTCCTCCAAAAAATAACAGAACACTTCAGTCCCAGATGCCGTTGAGGAGCGGATGGACCAGAATGTATGACACATTGTCACAAGAGGACTTGCTTCTGACACAGGTTCCAAGCGGTATTAGCCTCAGACAGCTATTGTGGGAAGAGCTGGTACATCTACCAAATCTTTGGTGGCTTCGCTTCACTAGCCAAGATTAATATGGTGGTAATCGGTAGAGAATCTGATCTGCTTAGTGTCTCTTACCAGCACAAGCAGCAAAATCAAAACCTTCCTTCCAGGCCCCATGTGCATGTCCTGTACTATTTCCAATTTTATATTCCCCCTACTTTAGGTTGCATTGCTCCCTCATTCCAGACATTGCACAATCAAATCAATCGTCTTTTTCTGAGTCAAAGGCTCAATCAAGTCCTGTAGGCAGGTTCACTTTTCTGAGCTGTAGATGCCCCCACGGCACATGCCAGCAGTTTTTGATCTGAATTCCTGAGGAAAAACAGTGACTGCTAACAGCACTCAGTAGCATGCCCCGGGCTGTGTGCAGAGCACCAGGCTAAGAGCACTGAAGGGGAGCTGGGAACAGGAAGGCAGGGCAGGCTAGCCTACAGCGAGCTTCTTTTCTGGCCACCCAAGGTAGCACGCAGGCCCATGTGAGATAAGCTTAAGATTGGAAGGAAGCCAGGAAGAGGCCCCAATCTTAACTGCAAAGCAGCAGGTAGCAAGAGCCAAATAACCTTGCACTAGCTGTATCCATAAATTCTAAGGAAGAGTATATTCAACCCAGAATCAAGATTCCAGTGGAAATGTTTCCTGGAACAGGTAAATTTAGGTGCAATTTTAAAGGAAGAAGTGAAAAGGATTATTGTAGATGAGGCAGGAGGGAAATCCAGAACCAAGAAATAGCGCTCAGAAGATGCAGATATAAGAGTGTGGTTTAAGGAATAAAGATTTTACTTCTGCTGGTGAATGCAGACTTTTGCGTTTCCATTTATTGTCATAAGAATCTTAAGAATAAGGATAATGTGTTCCATGTTTACTTCCCCCACAGTATTTGCACATAATAGATACTCACATTATAGCTGGTAGACTCATAGCTTTTATAGTTGGACTGAACTTATTGATCATCCCATCTATTTACTGAATGAATATATGAATGAATGAATGAATGAATGAATGAATGAATGAATGAATGAATAGGCTATGAAAAAGACCTGGTTCCAGTAGAATTAAGAGATGAAGTTGAATCAGTACACAGGAGTCAGTAGATGGCAGAAGTTTCAGGCAGGCTGGACGGTTAAAATTTGATCCCAGAGGTGATAGGGAGCCATACCAGGTTCTTAAACATGGGAGTGAAGTTGGAGTTTTCTTTGAGAGAGATGGCCCTGGAAGTTTTTCACAGGAAAGAGCAGAACAGGAAGGCTAGCAGGATTACAGTCCTGAAGGTCATTGACAGCGCTATCAAGCCCCAGCAAAGGAGGACTGCCTAAAACATCTTTACCAGGGAGTTGCCCCAGGCCCTTCCAGATAATAGGGTCCCAGTAATTTATCCTACCTTCCTTCCCCACCTCCTGCCCCTGCCTCAGTACTGATAATATTTATTTGCTCAAAATGTACCATCTGAAGGAAGGAACATGCCTCTGCAAATGGCTGAGAGTCTGCTCTGCTTCAGATAATTATTTCCATCTAAGAAATGAGTTATAACACATTCCCAGTGTGAGTGCAATAGCAACAGTTTGTCGTGCATTTGCATAATTTTTTCCTCTAACAGGCTTCAAACATAACAATAGGCAAACAAGATAGAATCTATTCATTTTAAATTTGCTGGAGCTGCTATCTTTAACAGAGGTAACTACCAAAGCACCATGAAGATTTTAAATCCACAAAGTATGTAGTGTATCATTTGTTCAATCCAAGGAGATCTATGGCAGAATGGACACTTAATTTGTGTTACTATAGAATCACCAACTGATTCCGGGACGTCAAATTGTTCTGGGATATATTGATAAGGTTGGAAGGTAGCTTGTTTAGAAAGTTCATCTAAGGACGACAGGGGAAAAAGTGCTATCAAGAATAATAACACATAACAATGGTATCAAGGTAATAACAGTGGTATCAATAATATATGGTATCAAGAATAAGATATATACATATCAAGTCAGCAATGACTCAAGAACTCAGAAGCAAAAGAATGACATAGATGACTTTTGCAGGTGCTGATATCACTACATAGTAAGCGACACAAGGACAGGGGCCATACTGCTCAGGTCATATAGCCCAGGCCTAACATAAGGCCTGGTACATGGAATGACGAAAGAATTGGCTGACTGGATGGATGGATGGATGGATGGATGGATGGATGGATGGATGGATGGATGAATGAATGTAATTTCTTTATGTAACAAAGGCAATTAAGGTACTTAAGAAATGTATGTGTAACATTTATTTTTCCAAAGAGCTAGAAATAATAAGAATTTCATCATGTTCATTCATAAGCATATGTGCCCACATGTACGCACAAGTTCACCCACACACACCTCAAGTAAAAACACCTTCAGAAGGTAAGCACATCAGAAATAAAGATTTTAATTTTTAAATTCTTTATGCAGCAGAAACATTTCCAAACTAGCAAAGCATTTGATAATATTTTAAAATGAATTACTGCAGCCTTAACATTTCAGTTTCCTCCATCCCTTTATGGAGTGCCAGGCACTGTGCTTGGTGGCTGAAGGATTGCAAAGGAAGGGAGGGAAAAGCTAACTTTTGGGTTTCTTTCCCTGGATGATTTTTCCAAAGAACATCCTATTAAGTTTTACTCTAAACAGATGCATTTTTAGCAGGACCAAATAATCCATTTTCCGCTCTATTTTAATATCCACATTTTCATTTCATGGGTTTTATCCCTCAATTCCAATGACATTCCAAGTCAAATGAGAATTTAACCAAAGTTATCAGCTGGTACATTAAAAAGAAGGAACAGATAGATCTTAACAGTAAAAAGAGATAGGATCTCTGGGTATTGTCTGTCCTGAATGGAGCAGCCACTGAAAATCAGGGCAAGCGATGTGTTTAATTTGTGATTTTAAGAATTTGAAGGTCTGGAGTTCATTTGTTTTATAACACACAAACACAAACACACACACTGGGCACACACAGAGATCACTTGTGTCTAAAAGGACACAGAGAGAAAGAATGCCTGAAGGAAAAGAGACAAAGACTGAGCTCTTTGTCTGGTTTTTATTATTATTATTATTATTATTATTATTATTATTATTAGTTTCAGGTGCACAAGACAAAGTAATACTAGACGTTTATCATTTATATCCCTCACACTGTGTGAACCCCCTCCCCCCATCCACTATCCGTCTGACATTGCACAGACCCATTACATTTCCACTGTCTCTATTCCTAATGCTGTACTCCACTTCTTGTAAGTATATACATATACACACACATATATATAAACTTGTAGTTGACATTCATTATTGTTCAGCTTCAGCTTCAGGTGTACAGTGCAGTGATCAGGCATCTACATCATCCCTGAGGTTGTCTCCCTAATGAGTCTTTGTCTGGTTTTGACGTGGGTTGTGTTCCTGGGGTGGGGAGTGGGGGGTTGTTCCTAATTTTTTATGCTTCTGTCTACGTAAAGGAAGCTTCTTCGTGAATCCTGTGGAACATCCATGATATTGCCATGCTATTGGCCCAATCATACTTTGGATAACACTATGTTGACATTTTTTTGGTATTAGTATTTTTTAATTAGCCCTTCTAACATACCCTCTAATCAAAGCACAGTTGGATTATGACCACTGAGTGGTGGCCTGGTGTGACAGGTCCTGACGATGTACCGCAGGCTCCTGGTGCTCCTGAGTGCTACAGAAGAGAAGTACAAGGTGTCATGGGAGCCCAAGACAGAGCTATCCAGCACGAGGCCCGACTTGGTTGTACATTGGAATCAACTGGGAAGATTTTTAAACACTGAGTCCTAGGTCCCACCCCTTAGGGATTCTGATTGAATTGTTCTGGAGTGTGGCTCTGGCAACAGTAATTTTAAGTTTCCCAGAAGAGTCTAATGTGCAGAAAACTTTGAGAATCATAGCTGCAGCACAGTTGTTCTCAAATGTTAGGGTGCATCAGAATCCCCTGCAGGGCTTATGAAACACAGAAGTCTGGGCCCCAAACCCAATGTTTCACACATTAGTTGGGGGGAAGAGCCCCAGAATGTACATTTCTAACAAGTCCCCAGGTGATGCGGCTGTGCTGGCCAGGGGCCACACTTTGAGAAGCACTGTTCTAGGGTGAGGAGATGAGAAGAGATGAGGGAGGGTGGGGGGTGCCTGAGAGCGAAGCACAGTGTCATTTTTCTCTCCAGAGAGGAGCAAGCACAACAGCAAACACATTCCAAGACCTGAAAGGTCTGTGGTATGGCCAGAGCTTAGGAACCAGGAAGAGCTGTGTAAGTGAGCCCGAGAGGTAGATGGGCACAAACCCTGGTCCTGCCACCGGGGTTTTGAATAAGGTGGAAATGACTCCGTGAGGCCAAAGAGGCTGCTGCTCTTCCCAGGGTCTGGTCACAGCAGTTGTACAACCAATAGGCCCATAAGTCTCAGATTATGGAAAATCCAGGCTGGCTTATCTCTAGAAAGGTATATACTACTCGGGTATAACACTTTATAGCTTTCATGACACTCTTGCAAATGTTATTTCAGTCCATTCTTACAGACGTCTTGGAAGGCAAGAAGGGCTGACACTCCTATCTTCATTTTGCTGACAAGGAAAAAGAAATTAAATAGTGGGGCCAGCTCTAGAACCCAAGCATTCAGCCTCCTGATCCAGTGATCTACAACTCATTACTCTTCAACTTTTAATCTTACCCCCACATGAAAAAGTCAATCCCTTAGAAAAACTGTATTCAAAGTGCTAAGAGAAAAAGAGAGAGGTAAAGGAAAAACCAGCTCTCCATAATGATGGTAATATATACACCTGCCTGTAGCATTTGTGTATGTGTCACCATAGAATGTTCCAGAGGGCCCTGGCTATGTTTGGACAACCGTTTAACTTTCCAAAAATTCACTCAGATGTAAAGTTAACTTGAAAGAGAACTAAAGTGTTTGTCATCACATTCTAGATGACTTTCTTAGTCACTGGCCATGAAATTTGTGTAGCTGCCATAAGGGGCTTTAATGTTTGAATTTGCTTCTACCACGTTTCCCCGAAAATAATAAGACCTAGCCAGACAACAAGCTCTACTGCGTCTTTTGGAGCAAAAATTAATATAATTAATACATCTTATAGTAAAATAAGACCAGGTATAATATAATATAATATAATATAATATAATATAATATAATATAATACCGGGTCTTATATTAATTTTTGCTCCAAAAGATGCATTAGAGCTGATTGTCCGGCTAGGTCTTATTTTCGGGGAAACACGGTACTGTAAGCCAAAAATGTGGGCTTTCCTAAACTATGGATAACTGAGAGACTGAACAAGTATAATAAGCAATTCATGGGCTTACTGTTTTATTGGGGGTTTTTTGCTGTCCAAATTAATACTCTTCAGAAATCTTCAGAAAAGACTGACTCCTACTTTAACTTGTGCATTTTTTTTTAAATTTAAGAATGTTATTTCCTTTTCTCTGGTTATAAAGTAGTACATGTTTTTGTGACAACATGGATGGATCTTGAGAGTGTAATGCTGAGCGAAATAAGTCAGACAGAAAAAGCAGAGAACCATGTGATTTCACTGATATGTGGTATATAAACCAAAAACAACAAAAGAACAAGACAAACAAATGAGAAACAGAAACTCATAGACACAGACAATAGTTTAGTGGTTACCAGAGGGTAAGAGGGGTGGGGGGTGGGGGGTGGGAGATGAGGGTAAGGGGGATCAAATATATGGTGATGGAAGGAGAACTGACTCTGGGTGATGAACACACAATGGGATTTATAGATGATGTAATACAGAATTGTACACTTGAAATCCATGTAATTTTACTAACAATTGTCACCCCAATAAATTTAATAAAAATAAAAAAAGTAGCACATGTTTATAAGCAAGATGTTGGGGAAATGCAGAAAAGGACACAAGTGCCAATAAAATCATCCATAATCTTGCCCTCAGAACTAATCACTATTAATATTTCAGTATCCTTCCTTCAGACATTATTTTAAAAATGTGTGTGTGTGTGTGTGTGTGTTTGTGTGTTTAACTAAAGTTGACTATCTATTCTTTGACATTTGATTTTTTAAAAATATTACACTAGCAGGTTCTATATCATTTAAGTACAATAGTAATTCTTAAAGGGGCATATGCCCACTCAGCATATCAGAATCACCTGAAAGGCTCTTTTCAAATTACACTGTCCTTCCCAAGCTACATCCCAACCCAACCTCACCCTCAAATTAAACCCAGCTGGTGCATTAGTGTTTTTCAGATGAGTGAGACTATCACATGCCTCTTGGATGAGAACCACCAGTCTACAATGTGATTATTACTGACCCACCTTTTCTCTTTGCACTATATGGCTCCACCAAAACTTAGTTAAACCAATCCCCCATGAACATTTTGTTGTTTCCAATTTTTCCATATTTAAGAAGTGCTGCAATCAACGTCTTAACATTCTTGTACAAATCCTTGTATATATACTGATGATTTTAGGTTCAAGTCATGGATGTAGAATTGCTAGACCAAAGGATATGGATATTTTTAAGGTTTATGCATAACTTTTTGGGGAAAGATATGGCATAGACTAGAGAACGATCAAAACAAATAAAAACTTTTAAATATATTAAGAATATTTCTCACACTGAATGAGTTATTTTCAATCACTGGCTCTTCCTCTAAGTAAAAGACAACCATAGGTGTTTCTCTTTCTTACTTGGGTGTCAGAACACTCCAGGTTTCATGCAGGCACACAGCTTCCAGAGAAGCTCTTGCATTTACTTCCACTGTCACTTCAGAGAGGCTTTGGCCTCTGAAGTCTTAACTATCTGCTTACGCCTTTGCAAGGAGACCAATTAATTAGCCTTCTTAATTCTCCTAAGTACCTCTGGCACTCTCTAACCGCCTACCAAGGGGAAGACTTCAGCCTCCTTTCCTCTCAAAGTCAGAGCAGAAAGGCTAAGCATGATGATACACGCGCGTCTGCCCACCCACAGCCCCACACTTGTTATTTTTTTCAGCCAGGAAAGGTTTCCTTGGCAACGATCTACATACATCAGTGCTTCAACTCCTCCTGCTCACTAAGTCCCTGATTGTAGCAAAGAACAAGGCCTTTCTCAGGATCTTGAGTGTCTCTATTTTATACTGTGTCTCTACTTGAGTGTCTCTATTTTCCCCCAGCGTATTCCTCCACGCAGGCAGGAATGGCAGCTGCCTTGTTTACCATCAACTACTGACCTCCCAGTGCTTGGCAACAGTTCTCAAAACATGTTTGCTAAATGAACAGATGATATTTAGCAACCTCCCTTTTATATGCAAGACTTGTGAAATTCATAGGCACTTTGAATATTTAAAAACAAACTTGACAAAACAGTTTGCAAACAGCCATATGGTGGTTTCCTCACAAGAGTTGCTAAGAATGAAATAATCATAGTTCCTCTGATCTGATCCAAACTGAATCAGCAATGCACCCATTAGAAGTAACATGTAAGAACTGAATACAGAGTAGATGTGCTGTTTCCCCAACTACATTACAAAGTGGGGGACTGTTCTTATCACTAAGTAAGGTTGGGGAGGTTGTGTGCTGTCCAAAATCATCCAGCCAAGGAGACAGCCCGAGCTGAAATCTAGCTCATGCTCTGCTCACCCACACAGGTGCCCTGGTGTGGGGCTTCATCCACCTGGAGAAAAGGAAAAGTTTTTCTAATGATCACAAAGGCACAGTCGCTCACCAAGTTGTACAGCATTTCATAACTCACACAAAAGCACTAGATGGGTTCTCTGTGTCTTCTATTTTTTCATAACAAAATCCTTAAATATGGAGGGGTGCTCCATCAATATACATCAACTGGATTGAGTCAGTATATTGTTAACTGATAATTAATTGACAATTTTATTAAGAGTATTCTTAGTGGGAGGTAAATCACAGCAGAACTATGGTTCACTCATTTGGGATCAAATACCATTTTAACAACTGGAGAAAATTCAGAAAATTACAGTTTGCAGTTTTGAGAGAATTGCAGTTTGCTTGGGACATTGAATTCCAGCTGGGTGGTTATATTGCATGAATGATTTTTCCTATCACTTAACATCAAGATATTCTCCTAATTTTCAAAATGAACACTGGTAGAAAAGAAATAAATCAAACATTTTATAAGATCTAGTAGATGTCAGAGTATTCTTTCTCTGGCAGGAGTTCTAATTCTTTTTTGAAAAAAAAAAGATTAATCATCAAAGCAACATAGTATAAAATTGAAGTTCCTCATTTATATTATATTACATTTACATTACTTGCTACTTCTATCAATTCTAAAGGGGTAATTTTCTATATTGAATTATTTATATTCTCTTGTAATCAGATACCTGATAAACTTTTAAATATTTATACATCCACCAATTCAAAGATGGTAAGTGAACTAATACTGAAAATGAAAATCCGCCTGTCAGAACTTGGGGCACTACAGAACCTGTGTGTGCCTGTCTATCTATCGACTTACCTACATCCCTACACATATACCTATATTGCTACATAGTAGGCATTGGTAAATGCATGAGGACTAAATGTAATAAATACTGTAAGTTAAGATGGCAAGTCAGATAATATCCACAGTAGTAAAGAAAGTAATAAATTATCAAATTATTTCATATGCTTATGAATTTTAATGCCACCTACCTTGTTATTGATATTTCTATAGAAAAGCCTTGACAATGTTGGGTTTTTCCTATGTGACTAAGACTCTACCAATACAAGCATGTTAGGAATCCTTAAGGATTCCTAATCAAGATACAAGCTATTAAAAGAGAAAATTAAAGTTACTCCTTTAAAGTGTCAAAAGAAGATCATTTATGTGTTGCTTAACTGCTCTGTCCTCTGTACTAGTTTCCTATCGCTGCTGTAAATTAACACAAACCTAGTAGCTTAAAATAATACCACATTATCACCTCATAGCCCTGGAGATCAGAAGACTGACATAGGTATTACTAGGCTAAATTCAAGGCATTGGCAGGGCTGCATTCCTTCTGGCTCTAGTGGAAAGTCTGTTTCCTTGCCTTTTCCAGCTTGTAGAGGCTACTGCATCCCTTGGCTGCGGCCTCTTCTCCATCTTCAAAGCCAGCACATAGCATTTTCAAATTTCTTTTTGACTCTGACCCCTAACTGTCTTGCCTTCCTCTTTCCCTTATAAGGATCCTTGCTATTATATCAGGCCCACCCAGATAATCCAGACTAATCTTCCAAACTCAAGATACTTGATTTATTGAAGCTTCAAATCTCTTTTGCCATGTAAGGTAACACATTCACAGGTTCTGAGGATCAGGATGTAGACATTTTGGGGGCCATTATTTCATCTACTACCCCTTCTAAAACTGTGGTTGGCATTTAGCATCAAACAGTATCCTGGAGAGGCACACAGAAGTAGCAAATGGAACACATTTTGGCAGTAAAGGAGAGCAATGTTTTAATCCTGGCATTGGCCACTTACCAGCTCTATGACTGTGGCCAATATACTCAAACCCTTGGAGCCTCCATTTTTGCACTTGTCAATGGAGCCAGACTACCTACTTCATTTTGTTGTATGGACTAAATGAGAGGTTAAACATAAGGCATCTGGCTCCCAACCCATGGTAGGTGTGGAATAAATATGAGTCAATTCCTCTTGCCTACACATTAAAAAGGCACAGCAGTATCAAAGCCAACTACATGCTGATTTTTATGATATTGCTATGAGGTTCGTTACTATTAGATTCAGGGGAGAGAGGATTTCCCTAGCCCAGAAAGTTAAAGATTGACAGTAGACAGTGCACTTTCTTTGTTAGCCAACACTGTTAAACATCAGCAGGGCTGCTTGAAAGTCTGCTCTACTCAGTAGCTTAAACGGCAACGTGATTTAAGACAGGAAAGAATTTCCCTTTATCTCTGATTCTCAATTACCTCCCAGGTGAGCTACCTATAGCCAGGAGCTACTTAGACTAAATCCCGTTTGAAATCTATAGAGAACACTGCTTTATGGTGGAATTCATATTAAAGGGCAATTAAACAATGCGAAGTTTCTGAATCATTTTATCACACTTTTCTAAATTTAGAAGTTATATATGTTCAGTTAATAAGACGGACCAAAGAAAACAATGCAATAATTATTTGAATGTCATAAATTGGGATTTCATGGATTTAGCATTAAATTGGGAGTTGCATGACTGCTTGTCAGGAGACCCATGTCCAAGTCCTGCTTGTACCACTGCCTGCTGTGTGACCTCAGGTGGTTCACGTTGCCTCGCTGGGCCTCATTTATAAACACAAAGGGTTACTAGAGGGGTTCACTAAGATTATGAATATGAATGAGTATAGGATATTATTATTCTTTATTCATTTAACAAACATGTATTTGATCTTTACTCTTTGGGAGATATTGAAATAAAAAGAAAATTGAAAATCAGTAAGACTATTGTCTGTGTCTATGAGTTTCTGTTTCTCATTTGTTTGTCTTGTTCTTTTGTTGTTTTTGGTTTATAGTTTAGTGGTTGCCAGAGGGTAACGGGGGCGGGGGGTGGGGGGTGGGAGATGAGGGTAAGGGGGATCGAATATATGGTGATGGAAGGAGAACTGACTCTGGGTGATGAACACACAATGGGATTTATAGATGATGTAATACAGAATTGTACACCTGAAATCTATGTAATTTTACTAACAATTGTCACCCCAATAAATTTAATTAAAAAAAAAAAAAAGAAAAAAAAAAGAAAATCAGTAAGACTCTGTTGCTTACCCTCAAGGATCCCTCAAGGTAACAGAGGAAGGGAGAGAAAGGTGTTATTTTTATAAAATTTCTTCTTTAATAATATTTTTTAGTTGAAGTACAACTTACTTAGAGTGAAATGCTGAGATCATAGGTATACCATTCTACCTAATTTTGTCAAGTGCGTATCGAGAGGCAAAACATTTCCTCTACCCCAGAAAGTTCTCGTGCCTATTCCCACCCCCTTCAAAAGTAACAACTGATCAGATTTCTATCACTATAGGTTAGTTTTGCCTAATTTCACATAAACAAAATATAAAGTATGTAATTTTTGGTGTCAGGCTTCTTGCATTCAGTGTATTGTTCTAAAATATTGATCCAGGTTGTACCATTTATCAATAGTTCTCTTTCTGTTGTTTTTGTCTGTTTTGCTGGGTAGTATTCCTTTTCTAGATATATCACAACCTATCCATTCTCCTGTTGATGAGCATGTGGGCTGTTTCCAGTTTGGGGCTATTATGAATAGAGCTGCTATGAACAGTCTTGTACAAAGCTTTCTTATGGACGCGTGTTTTTACGTGTATTTTTCTTGGATAAACATCTAGGAGTAGAATTGATGGGTCATGGGACCTCCTTTCATTTACAATTTAAACTTTATGCTATAAGCTTGACGCATTTTATAATTTAACATAATTTTAAGTTTTTAAATTTATTTTTAAAACTATTTTGTAATTCTTAGAGCAAATTCTATTAGAAATAGAAATAACTCCCAAAACATTTTTTGTACCATTGCAAGTAAAATTCCCTTTTCAAAGATAAATGAGATGTCTATCATTGGAGGAGGGGGGTGAATCTATAAAACAAAGCCATTTTAAAGAAGCTGTGGTAGTTCTTGGAAAACATACATTGTTGACCTGCGTACCTGAGCCAGCAGGTAAGGAATTCCCCTGTTCAAAAGACCTTTATCAGGCCTTGCCATTCATAACCATTCTCTGTACTACAAGAGTCATTGATATTTTGTTTTTATTTGATATTTACCTTGTCTGCCTTGCTCCCTTTATAACCCCCATGCTTAATACAGTGTCTGGTACATCAGAAGCACTCAGTATAATTTTGATGAATAAATGAAAGAATGAATGGTGGGCTAGGCAAAAAGAGTATCCAGAACTAAACAGCACTCAAACAGTATTACCATCTTTGATCCTGCCATTAAATAGCAATCACCCTTCAATTCTCAAATCACATTCCGCAACCATCTGAGCAAGAGTAGAGAGTTGAGATAGATAATGGATCATCACTATTGTGGCTCTTTTCAAGTTCACATGCCTACCCCCCTGTCCCACGCCACCCCTAGATTCCAATCCCTCTCCCTAGGACAGCATGGACGCCTGGTTAAGGATCACCGTAGTGATAAACACTTTGCTTTGAGGGGTGTGTGTTTCATCCCTCAAATTCAGACACTTCACTCTAAATTCACAAATTTGATAACTGCAGAGTGTGAGTAAGTGGACACAGACAGCAGGGGAAGCCAGAGGAAAAGAAGCACCATTATACCCTCGTCGTGATACACAGCAATGGTCCCCACCATTTCCAGATACTCATTTACCAAAGCCAAAAACTTGCATGAATTCTTCACCTCACCTCCTACCACAACAAATACTGTACTTCACTATTGGGTGCTGGAGAAACATATAGTCACAAGCTACTATGAATTTAGTAATACTTCTAAGTGAATTTCTCTTTTATTCTTTACAGGCACTAGAACATGGGCTGTGTCTGATTTATTTCATTGACATCCCATTCTGGAGGGACTCATGGATTTGTTGTTCCTTTGCCATAGTGCCGTGGCCTGGGCTCTGAGGTCTACAGCAAGTGCAGGAGTAGAACATGAATTGATTTCTCCACTACAAGAGAAAAACAGAGAGGTAGAAACAGGAACTCTGAATCAGAAAAAAGGTCCATCTAGAACAGCACTCATAAGCACAAGAGCAGCTCTGTGAAGTTCAGTTTTCCATACGTGGGTTCCAAAGTAAGACATATAAAGATTCTGAATACTCTGAACCGGATTCTGTGTGTACCAAGCACAAAGCAAAACTAAACAGAGATGATCTTTAGCTTTTTAAAAAGTTTAAACATCATTGTATGGGTTGCCTTAACCAGAAGGAGAAATCTGGTATTTAAGAGTTAGATGTACAAACAAAATGGGTTCATTTAGATAAGAATGTGTAGCCCAATGAGACCCTGGAGAGCAAAGAGAAAAGTAAGAAGAAGCCAAGAGACGTTTTTGTAGAATTTTTTTATTCTTCCCACTGCAGGAATGAGGAGAACCAAAAATACAAAGTGTGATCTAATAAAACAAAGTCTTCGGGAAAGGTTCAACTAACTAGGTGAACCCTTCCAGATTGCCCTGGCAATAAGCCAGCACATATTTATGATATTTTATTGAGAAAAAATATATAAAGATGAAGAAAACAGTGTTTA
Source organism: Rhinolophus sinicus (assembly GCF_057876585.1). Taxonomy (NCBI): domain Eukaryota; kingdom Metazoa; phylum Chordata; class Mammalia; order Chiroptera; family Rhinolophidae; genus Rhinolophus; species Rhinolophus sinicus. Next base: position 159,479,772 of record NC_142517.1, on the reverse strand, counting down.
GGGGTGGAGACAACATTTAACCTCAACAATTAAAAAGTAAATATATTTTATAACTATTTAAGAATAGTCACATCTTTTCTTTATAATCTTTTTTTCGTCCATTGCTCAAAACTTCTGTAAATCCTGCCTAGACCTCCTCTCAAGGAGAAAGTGAAAAACCTAGTGGTTCTCAACCGTGGCAGCACTGTGGAATCACCTTAGGAGATTTTAAAAATATAAGACCTGGTTTCAGCTTCAGCAATTCTTACTTAATTGGCCCAGAGTGAGGCCCCAGGACCTGTCCACAATGGTTGATATTATTAACAATAACTAAAGGTATACAAAACCAATTTTATTCAAGTAGTTCATTAAGACTTGCAGCATGTTTACTATTATTTACAATGCAGTTAGCAGGCCAGATGCTTAGGGCCCAGAGCTATACGTGAACAGATTAGAAGAAAAATGAAGTACATCATGCATTTTATACTATTAGCATAACCTGAAAGACAGCACATAATTGGTGGTACATTAAAAATCCTGTTCAGTGAACTTTGCTGCTCCCATCCCAAATGCCAGTGAGGGCACTGTTTGTGGTGCAGATCCAGTGGAGCTTAAGTGCCTTTGTACATGGTACAGAATTAAGGGCCCACTGAACCCTTTTCAGGTCCAGGTCAAAATCCTTGTAGGACAGAAAGAAAGCACGGGGTTGAAAGTCAGGAGACTTGGGTTCTACTCCTGGCTACTTACCGTGTCATCTCAAGGAAGTCACTGGAATTCAATATTAGGTACCTTGCCCATCAGGGAAAGGGACCATGACTGGGTTGATTTATTTAATTGGGTTAATTTTGAAGGACAGATGAAAGCTCTAAGTTTGAATGGGTCGTAAAAAGCATTCCAGACAGAGGTGGCAATTCTAGGTGGCAAAAGAAGGAAGCATAAAATGGCATGATGTGCTTGGGGAACCACAAGTACGTTAGCAGAGCTGGAGCATACATATCAGGAGAAGCACAGGTAGAAGTGTAGCATCACAGGGACAGAGACAGACCAGGCTCTGAAGGATCTTGTGTGCCATGCTGGGAAGCCTCAGCTATATTCAGCATAGACAATGGGAGAGTCCTCAAAGATGTACCAGAAAGAATGCAAACATAGTCACATACATGGTTTAGAAAGATCACTGTAGCGTCAGGGAGAAGAGGGAGGGGTGGGCTGCAGGTGGGGGAGAGGGAGCTCTCCCAACCTGGTGGCAAGAATGCTAACTGAGAGGCTACTGCAGTCACTTCACCCCGCTAGCTCTCAGTGTCCTCATATATAAAAGGAGTGTATTAGTCAGGATACTGTTTATAAGTGACACAAACAACTCCAGCTAGCTTTCTTCAAGCTGGCTTTTTTTTTAAAAGGTAGCTTCTTGGCTCACATTCCAGGAATGTTCAGGGATAGACTGATTTCAGGCATCACTCAAAGGATTTAACCAGTGTCCTTTCTTTCCATCTTTCTAATTGTATCTTTCTACATGAAAAACAGATGGCCACCAGCTACCCACAGTGTACAATGTATAGTCCCTCCAATGGACTAGGAGTCCAAAATAAATGTCCCAGGGAGGGACTGCAGGACTCTGACTGGCCTGGCTTGAGTCATGTGTCCTGCCCTGAACCAATCACTACGAGTCAGGAAATGGAGCTCTCTGATTGGCCAGGCCTGAGTCAATACCCACTCCTGTGAGATGGGGACAGGGTCTGCCCCATTCAAGTCACATGGGATGGGCTCCCCATAAGAAATGGGACTTCTACTCCCAGATGAACAGTGAAAGGATGCTGAGAGCACAAAACAAGTGATGTCTGCTAGAAGAGATTGGACCAAATGGTCTTTAAGATCCCCATGCTCTAGACCATGTTTTCACAACAACCCCATTCCATTTTCTCCATCAAGCCAGGCTCCCAGAGCCCCAAGCCCCAGTCTAGAATGAGGGTTTAGCCATATCTTACTGATATTGGCTAAAGTTTGGTCTTTTGAGAGAAGACAGCACACACACATACACACAGAGACACATGCTGATGAAGAAGAATGAACAGAACCTGATGACTTCCTTGTTCTCGGTACAATTCATCTTTACACTAAAAGAAAGGCGAGGAGGATAGTTTACAGTGAAACAAGTTCCCTGTAGAAAAAGCACTACATATCAGAAACTCTATTTAATTATATTTATTGTAAAACTAAAGAGGGTTTAAAAGAAAGCCACAAAATTAAAGTCATAGAGAATAAGTTCTTGTGACAGCTCAAGAATCTAGAATTTTCAGCACTGAAAAAAGATTTAAAAGATTAAATAAATGGCTTCTTTGGGGCAGGTGACTGGGTCCCTGTCTGCAATATTACAGAGCTGTACTAGACAAAACTCTACTTGTTTCTTCCCCTTTTCCTTGTCTCTTTCTACCCTGCCTTTTGATAAGGAGAATTGGGGGGGTATCTTAAGATGATTAGATAAAAATCTTGCTAGTGAAAAGGTACTAGAAATTAGAATAGTTAGTAGACTAAGCTGAGCATTAAGAAAGGTAGAAAGAAAGAGAGAGAGAGGGAGAAGGAGAGAGAAAGACCAACCCATGATTAGAAGCTTGAAATTTTCAGCCCCACCCCCATCTCCCCAGGGAAGGAGAACGGTGTTGAAGATTGAGATTGAGTTAATGATTGACTGTGTCTACGTGATGAAGGCTTCATAAAAATCCCCAAATTGTGGGGTTTGGAGAGCTTCTGGGCTGGTGAACACATTTACGTACCAGGAGGGTGGTATACCCCAACTCCACAGGGACAGAAGCTACTGCGCTTGGGGCCCTTCCAGACCTTGCCCTCAATATCTCTTCAGCTGGCTGTTCATCTGTATTCTTTATCATATCCTTTATTATATAATAAAGCAGTAACGTAAGTGTTTCCCTGAGTTATGTGAGCTGTTCTAGCAAATGATCTAATCCATGGAGGAGGTGATGGGACCTCTGATTTATAACCAAGTCAGATAGAAATTGTCAGTAACCTGGGGACCTACTACCGGCGATTGGTATCTGAAGGGCAGTGGCAGTCCTGTGGAGCTGAGCCCTTAACTTGTGGGGTCTGCGTTAACTCTAGGCAGTTAGTGTCAGAATTGTTTGGTGTAGAAAACCCACACATCTGGTGTCAGAAGTGTTGTGAGTGTGGTAATAGTGTGAGAGTAAAGGACAAACTGGGAGTTTTTCCAAGTCACTACCCTACATGATGGCTCTCCAATCAACTCCACTTGGATAGTCTGTCCCATCCAGTACCCAGGAAAATCCCAGCGCTGTACCCTAGACAGCCAGCTGGGGGACTGCTTTCTTTCCATCCTGCCAATCCTATTTTTAAGGCTGGGCTGATTTACTGGTTTCTCTTTTCACCTCTGATGACTTGTCCAAACACAACCTTATTCTGCATCTAAAATCCCATATTTGCACACGACCCTCTCAGAGATGTCTCCCATCCTGCCCCCTTAAATACTGAGATGGGCCCATAACTGGACTGGAATTTCCCATTGCCTTTTGTCCTGGGTGTTCTAATCTGTGTGCCATTGGCCTTTTTCTGGGAAGGGACCACCTCTGATGCTTCAGGGTTTTCCTTACCCCTTTAAGCCCACTGGGCCCCCATGCTCATGTTCCCTACCTATCTTGCAGACTGCATTAATTCTCTTCTGAAAAATATTTCTGGCAGAGAGGTTAGTGGGAATCCCAGCCAAGGAGGGCAGAGTTGCAGAGAGTGGTCAGTAATGTTAAAAGCTACCAAAAGAGTAAGGACCAGGAAAAAGCCATTTGACTTAGTAGTGTAGGCTAATTGTGACTTTCAGTGATGCTAAGCAACGGAGGCAGAGGTCACATGGTAGGGGTGAACAGAAGAGCTGTAAGCCATTCTTCCCCCAAAACTTGTCAATGACACAAAGGAAAAAATAAGATGGTGGCAAAAGGGGCCACATATCAACTGAGAGTTTGCCTCAGTTTACAAGAACACTTAGGGTTATTTTCCAGCAGAGGATCAATAAATAGAATATGGAGCAAAAGTCTAAGGAGCGATACAATACCGTGTTTCCCCGAAAATAAGACCTAACCAGAAAATAAAATTTTCAGGATGCTCGTAATATAAAATAAGCCCTATCGTATTTCCCTGAAAATAAGACTGGGTCTTATATTAATTTTTGCTCCAAAAGACATATTAGGGCTTATTTTATATTACGAGCATCCTGAAAAATCATGCTACAGCTTGTTTTTCGGTTAGATCTTATTTTCGGGGAAACACGGTATGTTCCTCCTGTTGATGAAATATTTATGTCTATTTGTCATCAAGAATTATCTTCACCTTCCAAAAACTTTAATGAGAGGGTAAAGTATATATAATAGGTACTCTTTCACTTGGATTTTGAAAAAGAATCACCAAAAAGCCAATATATACAAATCCTTTTAAAATTATAGGCCTTGTAGCACTCTCTGACCCCTTTTGATTAAATTCAACTGGCATTAAAAACAAGTAATCAAAGTATTAATAATCAATTAACAGTGATCTGGCTGATTGTCATTACACCTTTAATTAGCAGTACTGGTTTCAGTATCACAGTGTAATGGTTAGTGGCTACAAATGCATTGATTGCCCAGCCACCAGCTGACATTTTGAGAACCTTGATACATCATCACTTTTTCCTGCTCCTAATTAAGATTTATATCTTCCACTGTATTAATATTGCAGAGGCCTTTGTGATGGAGGCAGGGTTTTTCCACTGCTTTTGTATTAGTGGGTCTCCTCAGTTACAGTACATGCCCTGGGATCACCAACTTGTAAATTTCATCACAAGGAATCAGTCCAAACTGGATCCTCTGCTGATTCATTCAACAAACATTTATAAAAGGACAATCACATGCAAACACTGTGCTAAATGCTAGGGCAAGGGAGGAAGAGAGAGAGGAATACCAAGATGAATGAAGCACTGGCCTGAATTTAGGAAGCTGGTCATTTCCAGGGAAAATGGTACTCGCTGTAATACAGTAGGATGCAAATTACAATACAATGGAAATAATGTGGCTGGCGGCACAGAAGATGGAGCAATTAGCTATGATTTCCAACAAGTGACTTTTTAAAATGCTTACTGTCACAAAGATTCAAGGACATACCCGAGGCCATACAATTTGGCAAGGGACTTATATTGGGAAATTCCATGACTACTCTGGACATTTGTGAAAAAGGTAGCTCATCCATCTCCAGCCATAATTCTCACTCTGCAGGAAGCAAGGACCGGTGTAGCCTGTGTCCAGCTCTGGCTCAGCTTTCTACTCACTGGTCAGAGGGTCAGTGCCCTCAGGGCATAACTTCTTCTTCCTCCCAAAGCAGCTCAATGCCAACTGTTTGTTGCTCATTTAATTGCACAGGTACTGCTACAATGAAGTAAACATGCCTAAGAATCACTTTAGAAGCATTTTTGAAAGCCCTTTTCCAGGCCACACTCTGAGATTTTATTTAACTGAGAACCTGTGTTATTTTGATGCTAAAAGTCTCCAGACCACATTTTGAGAAATATGGCCTAACTCAGCCCTCTAGCTTTACAACTGAGGAAACTGAAACCGCAGAGGTAATTGCCCTAGGCCCCCAGGTAGTATAAATAACAGCAAACACTTATATAGCATTCCTTACGAGCATGTATGGTTCCAGATGTTTTACACATGCAATAGTGACTCCTTTCATCCTCACTACAACTTTACAAGGTAGATGTGGGTATCATCTTTTCTTATAGATAAGGAAACTGAAGCACAGAGAGGTGTAGTAAGTTCCCCAAGGTCACACAGTGAGAAAATATCACATAGAGCCTTTGTACTCAGATGGCCTGACTCCAGAGCCCATCATAACCACTACCCAAGGGGCAATTGTGGGTCGGAACTCAGCTGGTCTGACTCCCCGGCTGGGTGTGCTCCACCACAATGCACTTCCTTGAAGGCCGTACTTTCCAAGTCAGGGCTTGGGGTTCTTTTGTTGGCCAAGAGCTCCAGTGACTTTTCTTTCCAGGTAGAGCTGGCTTGTTTCAGAGACTTTCCCACACCACTTCTTTTCCTTTGCAACATTCTACACTTTTCTTCACTTAGAGCATCTTGAGAACCAGAGGAGCTACAGGTAATCTTCGTTTGAACCAATACATTCTTTGAGTAATGAAACTGAAGCATTTCATTAGCAATTCCAGTATAGAAAAAGACATCACATACCCATCCTTGAGTGTGTGCTGAATATTAGAACCCCTCCCCCCATGCCAAATTATACTTCCAACTTTGTCTCATTGTTGAACTTTTCACTTATTTTTCTTGCCTAAACTGACTGAGAGAATGAGGGGGAAGAGTTTAGGAAAGTCAGAAGTTCCAGGTCATTAAGAAGTATGGAGAGTCTGGATGACAGAAATAAGCTCAAAAGTAAAAGGGCCTGACTACAGATTCAAGTGCATGAGAGAATAACCTTCAGGAGACATTTCTCTAATGACTTTGCTGTTTTGAATCTCTGGCAAGCTGCAATGTTAATTAAGCAAAGCCTTTTATTTCTGAATCCCTTCTTTTTTAAAAAAAATTCTTCCTGGTCTCTTTAGTGAGCCCTTTCTTGCTGCTTTGTTTCTTTGTGCTGATAGCTAAAGGTTCTTGTTCCAGCTGGTTCTGCAGATCTGACTCAACTGCCAACTACTTCCTGACTTTCAGAAATCTCATTTCCAGGTCCCTGCTGTGTTGCTGCATGAGGCTGATTGCTGGCTCTGGTTCCCAGGAGATGCCCAGGCTCAGCTGAACTGCCAGCTTCTTGCCACACAGCCTTGTTCTCAGAGCCTCTATCCTGTTCAGCAAACTGCTTCTCCAACAATCTAATGTTCTTTTCACCCTCCTGTTCCTGCACGATGTTGTCATGGTAAAACACCCAGATCTGATGCCAGTGCCACACAATACAAAAAGCAGAGCTCACTTTCTGCTGCATGTATGCTCTCACCAACCACTGGTGTCTGGATTATCAGGACTAATAAGCACAACTTGGGAAACAGTGTTGCCTGGGATTTCAATTCTGGCCCATGCTAGGGATGAGGAAAGTAATTGTTGTGCAATTTGCCTGGAATCTAAGTAGTCTTCTTGCGTTTTGCCACATTCAAGGCTTTTGTAGCTGCCCTTTGTCAGGCCAAGAAAATCCCCCTCTACTCCTAGTTTGCTGCAAATTTTTATCATGAATCAATGTTGAATATTTTTTTCAAATGCGTGTTCTGCATCAATTGATATGATCATGTACTTTTTCTCCTTTAGACTGTTAATCAAGTGGATTATATTTATTGATTTTCAAACATGGAACCAGCCTTGTATTCCCACGATCAAGTCCACTTGGTCCTGGTGTAGTATGCTTTTTTCATATTGCTGGATTTGATGTGCTAATATTTGGAGGAAGGGACGTGTTCATAAGGATACTGGTCTGCAGTTTTCTTTCATGACCTTGACCTTTATCTAGTTTGGGTATCAGGGTAATGCTGGCCTCATAAAATGAGTTGGGAAATGTTTCTTCCTCTCCCTTTTTTTTTTTTAAAGTGTTCAATAATTATTTATTAAGAAAAACAATCAAATGAATCCCAGACCCCAGCTGAAACCTACCCCTCACACACAAATTCCTCTTGTATTTTCTGAAAGAGATTGTGTAGGATTGATATTAATATCTTCTTTAAATATTTGGTGGACTTAGCCAGTGAAATCTGGGTTTTGAAAGGTTTTTGAGTATTGATTTGATTCCTTATGATAGTGCTAAGACTATCCAGGTTATTTATTTCATCTTGATTTAGTTTTGGTAGATTCTGATTTTGTGAGGAACTGCTCCATTTCATCTAAGTTGATACATTTATGTGTATGAGAAACTGAAGCTTTAGTCCTGTAGGAAATTCTGCCAAACAATCTGAGGCAGCTTTTCCCTATTTGAGCCTCAAGGTGAGGCCGCAGACCCAGTTGCAGATTGGTGAGACCCTGAAGTACAACCAGCTAAGGCATGCCCAGGCTTCTATCCTATAGAAACTGTGAGATAATAAGCATGTTGTTTTAAACCACTAAATGTAATAATAATGTTACACTACATAGAAAGCTAATACAATCTTTTACCATCCTTTACCTGTATGACTGTATTTGAAGTGAGGTTTTTTTTGTAGACAAAATATAACTGGTGTGTTTAGACCATTTACATTTAATATAATTATTGATAAGTTTGGATTGAGGTCTACTATTTGATTGCTTTCTGTTTGTTTTATTTTTGTTTCTTTGTTGTCCTTTTATTAAAAAAATATTTTGACAATCTCTGCCTTTAATCTCTGCCTTTTTGGATTATTTAACCATTTTTTAGTATCCCATTTAAATTTATTATGTATTTTCCTTCTATATATCCTTGTATAGGTTTTTCAGTGATTGCTTCAGTGAGTACCACCTAACCAACATTCCACTTGAAGTGATGAAACACAAGAAGACTGTGAAAAATTAGCTATGAATTAGTATTATGAAATGAAAATAGTGGAATGGAATGAAATGGAATAGAATGAATGAAATGGAATAAAAAAAGAGCCTGTGACCCATTGGTCCAACTCAATCCAGACTGCCAGCATGTCAAAATGCTCAGAAATAAATTTTCTTTTACACTTTTATTTTTTTTCCAGAAATAAATTTTCTTTTACCAGATTGACAAATATTGAATTCTTTCCTAGGCCATTTATCTCAAGTAATTAAATGGGTGTATGTTCTTTGGCCAGATTTGATATAATCCAGAAATAGATTTTTTTAATGTTTATTTTCCCTTCCTCTGCAGACCCTATTCCCTGCCTAGAGGTGGGGCCTGTAAGGCCTGTGGCACTATTTTAAAAAATGATCACAGTTCACAGCTGGGAGCCCCAGCCAAAGCATCTTTCACCATTGGTCAGTCCTCACTGCATCTAGCAGACCATACCACTTACAAATGAAAGCCATGAGAAAAGGTCAAGATAAGATGATAGTTCAGACCTTTAGTCTTGGATACACTGGAACAGGCCTGAACCAGCTATGAAGCTGCACAGGCCCCAAAGCAGATACCAGCCCACTCCCCATCATTTTGAGTTTCCACCAATAGAAGTCTCCATTCTCTCTCCTCTACCTGAGCTAAGTAACCATGATTTCCCGCCTCTCTTCTCTTCCTGCATTGTGTTCTGCACTGTGCCAAGGATCTCTCCCTCAGTCCCTTCCTCCCTTTGCACTGTCCTCAATGGTGAAGATGCCAGGATTTCTTGAGATTCCAACATGGAACAGTCCACACAGGTAGCAAGAGGTGACTGAGCAGACAATTGCCATATGTGTAGCCAGAGAGGCAAGACTAGCATCCACAGGCCTTCAGGTTTCTATGCTTTTTATTCCTTTTTCTCATCAAACGCACGTGATGGTTCAAAGCTTTCTTGTATGTGAGACACAAGGAGGGTCGGGCAATGCAGAAGGCTCCATTATTTCAGGAAGCTATGGTCTCCTCAAGTCTCCAAAGCTCTGTGCTGTGGGCAGATCTTTGTTTAAATGAGGGAACTGATTACAGACACTCCCCCAAATAGCTTACTTTCTCTTTCTCTGATACTTTTTTTTTTTCTCTGTAAGTGAACCACATCTACTTATTTAATTTATAAAACTCTGCCGGCCCATCAAATAGCCTTAGGCTATAAAACCATAGAAAATCCTAATTAAAGTATTAACAGTCTTTTAAAAACTAGCAAAAAATAATAACAAAAGCATAGGCATCTAATCTATAAAAATGAGCATAAAATTACATTGAAAATGAATTTCTTCCCGGTATCCAATCACGGCAGCCCAGCAGACTGCAAAGATAATACTATAACATGCAGCAAAGCATCTAATAAATAAGTGGCCCTCATCAAAACAGGCATATAATTTCTGCACAGGAAGCAGTACTATTTTTACTTACTCTTTAACCATTTTAGCAAACTTATATTTGAATGAAGTGAAACAGGAAGAGTGTGGGAGGCAGGGAAGATGAACAAATGTCTTTTTACAGTTTGCAGCTGCCCAGAAATGACCACAAAGGCTTTGGAAGGTCAGGGCATTGCTGGAGTCATCTGTCTCTATTCTGAGGGCTCTGGTTTTTCAAGTGCCTGAAAGGAGGAAGTGAAGGGTACAGTAGGCACACAGCGTTGGCAGCAGGGATACACAAGGACACCCATCCATACCAGGCGGTCATCTATCTTTGGAAGCAAGACCATTCACAAACAGTCATATGTCCATGAGTGCTAATGAGATCTTAGACACCACAGCTTATAGACTTACAGCAGTCCGCAGAATGCCACATAAAAGGGAACACAGTTCAGTTGATGTTGAGCATTAAATGTGCCTGAGAAATCCCCTTGTTGAAATTTCATATTATTTTGACATTGAGAAATATTATCTACTTTGGCCTCACTCTGAAAACAAAAATGTCTTTTTGTAGGACCAAAATAAATAAAGATTACTTGCTCCCAAGATTGTTTTCATCCTGCCAAGTAAATAAAGTGACTACTCGATAAGCAGAAACTGCACAAATCCTTAAATAATCATCACCAGTACAAGCTCTGTTAGCTATTACTGATTGCTTCTTTTTTTCTAAGCAACTCACTCAGCAGAAAATATTCTAAAAACATCCAAGTGACAGAACTGAGTCCTGAGGAGACCGGACAACCAGATAAGTGATTTGGGGAAAAAGACTGTGGGTGTGGATTCTCTACCACTAAAGTCCCAGAGTGTTCTGCTTTGGCATTGAAGTTTCTGGAAAGATCCCTTTGGAAGAGCTTGAACATCTGCCATCAAAGCTATCATCTGCGTGAACCTCCTGTTTGAAGCAGCTTGACATTTTCGAACTTGCTAAACTTTTGTAGTCTTCAGACCAGATACTTGTAGGCGTTTGCTTCCAGGGAGTTTGGAGGCTGCCTACAAGGGCATTTTGCTGAGCCAGGCAGAGACCTCGATTCCTAGCTGGCTGAACACCCAGATTGTGTGGAATGGGGAGACTCTAAGATCAGGTTCCTCCCTGCATAAGCAGGTTTGGCACCAGATAAATTCATTAATATTTTCCCTTGAAAGACACAGGCTCGTCAGTCACAGAGGATGGAGCTTCCCCCACTCCCACAATTGCTGTTATAGGTATTTTCAACAATTTGGTGAGTGACCAAATGCCAGTATTTAGGATTCCCACAAAGGACTCTCTTGTTGGAAAACTATATGCCAGATTTATTTTTCCGTAGACAACCACTTCTGGACCCCTGTCTATAATATTCTCTCTAATGAAAGATTACTAGGGTTTACAATGAGAGTTTTATTAGATCCTGCCTAAGTTATAGCCATCAAAGCATTTAGTTCCAACTCATTGTCCTTTTTACTTAATATCAAATAGACTAAATCTTTGATAGCATCATTTGAACACTGAACAGCTGCATCCTTCAAAATCACTTTCTTTGCACCATAGATCCCTCTCTAAGTATTCATTCCACAAACATGTATCAAAGCCCACTTTCTGAAAACCGCTATGCCAGGCCTGAGGAAATGACAGTGAACAAAACACTGTCCCTACCCCCAACAGATGTTATAGTCAAGAGAGGGAGAAATCTGTGTAAACTGCATTTTCATGTTGCAAGAAAGTTGCCTTTACCTTCATTTTATGTGAGACTATTACTCAGTATCCTATTTCTCTTTTTATTATGAAAGATATACTCAGTGAAAAATTGAAAAACATTGACATTTATGCAGGAGAAAAGTAAAATCATAAATAATCCTCTCACTCAGAGATAACTGTTAAAATGTTAGGGGTGCATATATTTCCAGACCTTTTTCAGTGTGTGTGTGTATGTGTGTGTATGCGCGCGCAATCATATACTATTTTTCAAAGTTTATGGAGAAAAGGGAAGGTACAAGAGAGAACAAAAAAGAGAAACAAAGAAACAGCGAGTCAATGACTGAAGCTAAGAGTCAGAAGCAAAGAGAGGGAGAAAGATTGTGTGGGGGCAAGCTGGTAGTTTCCCTTAAATCAATTTAGGTCTCCTTTCTCACCAGGAAAACCAACCAGTCTCAGAGTCCTGGAACAGCCAATTGATGAACCAAAAGCCTTTATCTCAATACTTCTCTTCCCAAGCACACCTTATCTATAAACTAACCCAATCCTGCCGTAACTCCTGCCCACAAGCCCAAGGCCACTGAAAATTTACACTGGGTCTATTAATGGTAAAAAGCGCTGCTGTTTCCCATTTACTGATTTTTTTAAACTTTATTTCTATTTTTAAAGAATTATGGGTTTAGAAGTATACAGAAGATTGGGAAAATATTGATTTCTGTTATGAATTTTTGACACATTTTTCTTTTTGCTTTGCTTTATGCTCATATCTCAATATCTGATTGTCATATCTTCTCTTGTTTTAACATAAAAATGTTTATTTGGCAAAAAGACTAAGAAAATACATAGTCACGATCTGGCAAAAGATTCTCACTGAATTGGAGGTCATTACTGAAGAAAAGCAGATTAAACCTATTCTGCTAAATGTACTATAGCAAATGCTTTTCGATTAAAAATATACCCAAGAAAAAAAATCCGAAAACATTTATCCATAAAGGTATATGTACCCCTATGTTCACTGCAGCATTATTCACAGTGGCCAAGACATGGAAACAACCAAAGTGTTCTTTGATAGCTGATTGGATAAAGAAGATGTGGTATATATACAATGGAATATTACTCAGCAATAAGAAAAGATGAACTACAGCCATTTGCAACAACATGGATGAATCTTGAGATTATCATACCAAGTGAAATAAGTCAAATAGAAAACGTCGAGAACCATATGATTTCACTCATATGTAGGATATAAAACTGAAAGCAACAAATGACCAAGACAAACACACAAACAAAAACTCAAAGACACAGACAACAGTTTAGTGGTTACCAGAGGATAAGGGGGGTGGGGATGGTAGATGAGGGTAAAGAGGATCAAATATATGGTGATGGAAGGAGAACTGACTCTGGATGGTGAACACGTGATGTAATATATAGATGATGTATCATAGAAATGTGCACTTAAAACCTATATGATTTTACTAACCAATGTCAGTCACCCCAATAAATTTAATAAACATTTTTTAAAAATACACCCAAAACATGTGTCAGAGCCAAGGTACAAAAAACACATGGTCTTGTCCAGGCCAAACTGCCTTATGATAACAATTCCTTTCTCACTCTGTACATGGGGGTTTCGATGTCACCTGGAGAAGGACTGTTTTCATCTGGTTAGAAAAGTGCAGCAAAGTGTGGCGATCCCCATCGAGGGGTCTCCTGCCTGTCCAGATATCCTCCCCGAAAGTATTCTTCATGTTTCTAACCGAGGGCTTGCCAATGCCAAGTAGTTACTCCCAAGGCAGAAGTACCCACCACTGAGGGTCTGGGAATGGTCTGGGCCAGTGGGACAAAAGCATTCAGCTCCTCTGCCTGTGAAGGAGCATCCGCTTGGGAACAGCTCCTCCTGGCACCACCTTTCTAGGCAACACCAGCAGCAGTGCAGCCAGCAGCGCTCCTGGCTCTCACCAAGCCCACTGCCTCGGAAGAATTGTGCTCAACCCCATTTGCCTCATCATAAGGAATGGAAATCACCCCAACTACCAGTTTCCTGTTACTCGTTTCTGAAGGTGAACACACTGAGACATGATGTGATCATATGCCACGCTCTGTAGTCACTTAAAAATCATAATAGAACTCTTAAAAAAGGCAAATGGGGTCTGTCAGTGGGCTGTGTAAGCCCTAAAACATTATACTGGGAGGGCAAGCAATTTTCCTTAAATGCTTCCTGATTACCCGCTCTTCAGATCTCCCTTATCTCCTGTCTGAAGACAGCCAGCCAGCGAAGGCACTTCCAGCCGGCTTCACAGCCAATGGAATGGCATAAATCAATTTTAGAGCAGTGATTATAATGAGGGAAGGAAACTACATGCCTCTCTGGCTTCTCTCAACCATCCTAAGCCTTGTATTACAATCTCCTGATAACCCGGATGTGGCCTTCCATCAGCCATCTGTCTGTCTGCCCTGCGGAGGCCAGCCTTGGGAGACCAGGAAGAAGGGAGGGGTGCTGAGCCTCTTATGGGCAGAAAAGGGGATAAGAGCCCCTTCCTTCCCCCACCTACCCAGGCTTGGAACTCTGACGCTTTCCCAGAATGTCAAGGACTGATTGCATGCTAAAAAAACTTTGGACTATGGGGGAAAATCAGGTAGATTATTTCCTCTAAGCTCTAAGGAGCAAGTAGAAAGTCTAAGCAATTGAGCAGCCTGACTGCTATCCAAGTACTCGCCCAGCAGGGACTCGTCTGTGGCCTCCATCTGCACCACGGCTGGCTGATGGGAGGACTCGCACAGCAAAGGGACAAGGGGCCACAGTGCAGCCCTCCCCAGAGGGCGAGGAGAGCACATCAAGAGAGCACAGCATTCCATTTAATAAAATAAAATTTTTAAAAAAAAAGAAAAGAAAAACAACAAAAAAAGAGAGCACAGCAGATTCTGTTTTCTCAAAGGGCCTGATTAGAAGACGAAAATGTCATATTTATTACATACACATAATTGCACTAAAATTCACCACTGTTTGCTTAACACATTTCTGGCAAGAACACATGAAACAAAAATGTATATGTGGTGGAAGAGAGTACACAGGAAGTAGTTTTCAAGTGTATTTTAAATCAAATCTACTTAAACCTCACTAACTTTAACTCTCCTTCGGCTGCAGCTGATATAATCATGATCACATGATTTGCAGACGTAGCTGCATGATTTTTAAAAAGGGAAATTCTTCTTCGGGATGAAAACAAGTAACGCATGCCCGGAAGACCAAGCCCAACTTGCGCACATCAGAGGCCTACAGTCTAGTTCTCCAAGATGGAAGGACACGGCTTTGGGAATTCTTTCTCTTACCCTGTTTTGTTTCCTTCAGCGCTTTCACTGCTCACCTCCGATGCTGCTGCAACAAACAAGCAAAAAAGCAGAATGGTGACAGCTACCTGACACCTGCAGCCCTTGGTCTGTGCCAGCCCAAAGTGGCCGCCTGGGACGCCGAGGCCCAGGCATTACTTTTCACTCACTCAGCTCCTGGCCAGAGGAGGAAGGGCCTTACCTGCCATCCTTCAACCCGACCTAAGGTGAGAGTAACCCCAACGAAGTCCTGCTCCCAAAATAAAGGATTACAAGAGATGGACAATTAATAATTCATGGAAACTTGACGCTGATGGTAAGTGTGAGGCGAGGGTGAATAAAAGAAAGAAACACTAAACGAAAAGGCCAAGTGTTATTCATACAGAAGCTCAGAGAGGAGATGTTCATGTTCAACTGCTGGGAAGTGGAGCCTCGTTTTCCAAATATTAGTTTTGTCCTGAGAGAAACCAGGGTTTCAAACAACTACAAGCGGACGCTTGCTGTTAGGGAAAAGGCCCTCTTTGAGCCTCGTCAGCCTGGTTTCTCCATCTAGCTCAATTCTGGGGATCCATCTGTGTTCCTCCATGTCTTATGAGTTCCCAGTCCTAGGAAACTTCCTTTTTATTTTCAAAACAATTTCCTATTGCAAGCCCGACGACCCAGCTAATGTCATTCACTGATTCTTTCTCCATGTGTCTCATTCAACAAATATTTATGAAGTCTCTCTCGGTGTCAAGATCTGTGCTACGACACTCGGATTAAAAAGAAAATTAAGACCCAGAGTGTCTTCGGGTAGGCTTGCCTGCCTATGGCTTTAAATACCTGGGGGTGTTGGTGACCCCCACATTGCTAGCCAGCTCCTGCCCAGACTTCTCCCCTGAACTCTAAGCTCACAGAGCCAGTAGCGCACTGAACAGCTCTCCTGGAAATCTCATGCTGTGTAAAAGGCATCTAAACAGAATGGAGCCAAATCCAGCGTCCAAACCTGCTCCTCCCATAGCCTCATCCATGTCTCCCATTGTTCAGGTTTTTTTTAGAGTCATCCATGTTTTCTGTGTCAGAGTCTGTTTAGGAACTAGAAACTACAACGGTTATTTTAACAGAAAGAGTTTAATATAAATAATTGTTAACCAGGTACCAGAGAACTGAAAAGGCAAAAGTGTCACTGAGATAGCACAGAGGTAGTCGGAGACAGGAAGCAGCCACCACCCCTCAGGCTAGGGGATCAGAGAGAAGGATTAGGGTCATCTGAACCTACCGTCTGTGAGCAGGGGCCCCCTGAGCTAGACCGGAACTCTGAGGAAGGAACCATAGCCAGCAGGTGTTAGTACCTTGGAGGGGGCCCAGTGGTTCCGGGATTGTGAGGAAAAGTGAGAAATTGAAACCAGATACTGTTTCCCTGTCATTGACAGGAACAGGAAGTCAACGTGATGGAGCATGTCCCTTTTCCCTCACCAGCCCTTGTCTCCCAGTAGCACCTCCTTTCCTCAGAGCTTAACATGGAGCGAGCTGGCAAAGTGAGGGGTTGTTATCTGAGAAACACTAGTTTAAGAACTAGTACTGTGCACCTCTTTGGCTACCTAGCCTCCGCACACATTTATACAAAACTTCTTTCTCTCAACCTGCCAACAAAACCTCTCAGCTCTACCTTTAAAATATCTCCAGGATTTTACTACTTCTCACCACTCCACTGCCACCATTCTGGTCTAAATGTCACCAGTTTCATCTGGATTATCACGATAACCTCCTAAGGGGTTTCCTTTACTTTCCCTAGAGTCAATTCTCCACACAGAAGCCAACATGATTGTATCAGTTAACTAGCACTGCCACAACAAATTACCACAGACAAGAAACAACAGAAACTTTTTCTCTCAGTTCTGGAGGCCAGAAGTCTGAAATCAAGGTATCAGCAGTGTTGATTACTTCTGCAGGCTCTTGAGGGAGAATCTAGATGCTCCACACCTCTCCCCTAGCTTCCGGTAGTTCCTGAAAAGCCTTGGCATCCCTTGACCTTGAAGATGCATCATCCCAACCTCTACCTCTGTCTTCACATGGCCTTCTTCCCCGTGTCTCTGGGAGTTTCTGTGCCCACTCCTCTTCTTACAAGGACACCAGTATTTAGATTTAGGGCCCATCTCAATTCAGTATGATGTCATCTTAAGATCTTTGACTTTATTACATCTGCAAAGACTCCATTACCAAATAAGCTCTCATTCACAGGTACTGGGGATTAAGACTTGGAAAAATCTTTTAGGGTTTAACCCACTAGAGTGATCATGCTAAACACACATCGAATCATGTCACCCCTCTGCTCATAATCCTCCAGTGGCTCCCATCTTACCCTGAGTAAAAACGCACTCCTGTCCAATCTGGACATCTCACTCCTCTGACTTCCTCTCCTGCTGCTCTCATGTTCCTCACCCCACCGAAGCTACTCCACACACAGGTCAGCCTCAGGTCTCTGCACATGCTGTCCCACTACATGGAACTCTCTCCCTTAGAGTCTTCAGATCTTTTCTCAGAAGTCACCTTCTCAACAAGGCTTCCCCTAACCACACCCTATAAAACTCAGCCCCCATCCTCATTTCCTACTTTATTTTTTTCAATAGCACTTAACAACATAACATACTATACATTTTGAGCTTTATTACTTTGTTTGATGTTTCCTGCCATTAAAATGTAAGCTCCATTAAGACAAGGGTTTTTATTGTTTGTTTTTTTTGGCAATTTCATTCACTACTATACCTGAAGCACACAGAATAGTGGCTGGTACCTATCGGCCCTCAGTAATTATACTTTAAAATGCAGCACGTACAATTGAAATTATGGAAAAGAGAATATATCAAAATTCCTGTGTTGATAGGGCCCAATCCTACAACAGCACTAAAAATAGGAAGCACATCTATAAATGAAAACATAAGATTTTTGCATCCCAGCGAATCTCATTTTAGTGTATCTGATTCACCTTGTTTTGATGATATCTAAAGATATCAAAGCAGAATACATAATTGTCATCAATGGAGCAAAAATAGTTCGAAACTTTTCTCAAATGTAAATAATTAAAAAACAATTTCAATTAACAATGATGGAGGAAAGACTGAATTCTTTCTGCTCTCTCTGTATAAAACAATGTTACAAAATTTTTGTCATATAGAAAGGAAATTTAATAGTATTCAGAGAAAATTTTCAGGAAAAAAATACTTCAAAAATATGTCAGAATGCTGATTCATTAAAATGTGCTATTTTTCTGGATTATTTTATTTTTACAGCACCTGTCAGCTTTTTAAAATGACTTTTTATTATCTACTTTATTGAGATTTGTCATAGAATAAACTGCACATAGTGTACAATTTGATAACTTTTGACATAACTATACACCTATGAAATTATCACCATCAAGATACTGAATTACATCACAATTAAGATAGTGAAGATAGCCATTACCCTCAAAACTTTCCTCGGGATCCTTTATAATCCTTTGCAACCTCCCCTTACCTTCTCTTTGATAGGTTGTGCTTTTATTTTCATTGAGTTCAAAATACTTTCTAACTTTCCTTTTGATTTCTTTTTTGACCCTTTTAGATGTATGTTCTTCAATTTCTAAAGATTTGGAGAATTTCCAGATATCTTTCTTTCATTGGTTTCTTATTTAATTTCACTATGATTACAGAGCATGCTTTAAATAACTTGAATCGTTTTTAAATGTATTGAGACTTTTTTTATGGTCTATCTTGGTAAATGGACTGTGAAAAGAATGTATATCCCACTCTAATTAGGTGGTGTGCTCTCTAAATGTCAATTAGATCGATAGCGCTGATAGTATTGATCTGGTCTCCTATATCCTTGTTGGTTTTATTTTCTCTGTTCTACTGATTATTGAGGATAGATATTAAAATCTCTAGCTATAATTGAAGATTTGGCTATTTCTCATTACATTTACATTAGTTTTCAGTTCATGCATTTTAAAGGTTTGTTATTAGGTACATAATATTTAGGATTTTTATGCCCTCTTCATGGACTGACCCCTTCATCATAGAAAATAACATTCTGTATCCCTGGTAATAGTCTTTATTTGAAATCTACTTTGCCTGATACTAATATAGCCACACAACTTCATTTTGATTGATATTAACATGGTAAACTTTTCCCATCATTTACATTTGACTTATTTGTGTCTTTGTATTTAAAGTGTGTTTCTTACAGACAATATCTAATTGGTTCTTGCTTCTTTATTTAATTTGATAATATCTGCCTTTTAATTGGAGTGTTTAAACTATTTACATTTATTATGACTATTGATAAAGCTAGGTTTAAGTCTATCATGTTGTTATTTGTTTTCTATTTGTCCTATCTGCTCTTTATTCTTTCCCCATTTTTCTGCCTCCTTTTGGATGAGTCGTTTTTACAATTTCATTTTATCTCCTTTGTTGGCTTATTAACTATAACTCTTTGTTTTCTTATTTTCATGGTTACTTTGAGGGATTAAATTACGCATCTTTAACATGTCACAGTGTTCTTTCAAGTTATATTATACCATTTTAGCTAAAGCATAAAAACGTTACAATAGTACATTTTTAATTCTCCTCTCCAGGACTTTATACAATTTGGTTTCATGCATCTTCCTTCAACATATGCTATAAAACTCAATTAATTGGTATTATTTTTGTTTAAGCAGTGAATTTTTTTTATAACACCTTCATTGAGATATAATTCATATACTATACAATTCACCCTTTGAAAGTGTCCAGTCAGTGGTTTTTAGTATATTCACAAGACTGTGCAATGCCAGAACATTTTTATTACCCTAAAAGGAAACCCCCATACTCTTTAGCCAATATC
Organism: Rhinolophus sinicus; assembly: GCF_057876585.1. NCBI lineage: Eukaryota > Metazoa > Chordata > Mammalia > Chiroptera > Rhinolophidae > Rhinolophus > Rhinolophus sinicus. Next base: position 159,460,002 of record NC_142517.1, on the reverse strand, counting down.
TCCCAAATCCCACATCCCTCCTAGTCCTAGGTAACCATTAACCTATTTTCTGTTTCTATAGATTTGCCTCTCCTGGACATTTCTTATAAATAGAACCATACAATACATGGCCTTTTATAACTGGCTTCTTTCACTTAGTATATTTTCAAAGTTCATTCATGTTGTGATATGTATCAATATTTTATTCCTTTCTATTGCTGAATATTCCATTATATAAATGTACCACTTTTTTGTTTTAAATCCATTCATTAGATGATGGACATTTGAGTTGTTTCCATTTTGGGGCTATTATGAATATCAACACTCATTTACATGTTTTTGTTTGGACATATGTTTTTATTTCACTTGGGTATATACCTAGGAGTAGAATTTCTGGGTCACGTGGTAACTTTATGTTTAGCCATTTGTAAAACTGCCAGACTGTTTTCCAGAATAGCTGCACCACTTTACACACCCACCAGCAGTGTATAAGGGTTCCAATTTCTCCACATCCTTACCAACACATGTTACTATTCATCTTTTTTAATATAGCCATCCTAGTGGTATTACCTTGTGGTTTTGATTTGCATTTCCCTGATGACTAATGATCAATTATCTTTTAGATAGACAGATTTAAATATAAGATAAAAATCTTATATATTTACCCATGTAGTTATCAAGTAAAGTACTGTTGAGTTCTTTCTGTATTTCTATCTAGTACATTTTCTTCTGCCTGAGAGACTTCCTTTAATATTTCTTGCATCGTGGGTCTGTTAGTGATAAATTCATTCAGCATTTGTATATCTGTAGAAGGCTTCATTTTTGAAAGATGTCTTTGCTGGGTATAAAATCTTGTATTTATAGTTTTTATCTTTCAGTTCTTTAAATATGTTGCTCCACTGTCTTGTGTTTTGCTTATATTTTTTCTGATGAAAAATCTGCTTTATTATTTTTCTTCCTCTGAGTTTAACCTGTCATTTTTTCCTCTAAGCTGCTTTTCAGATTTTCTCAGCAATTTGATTATGATGTGCCTTGGTGTGGTTTTCATCTTTCTTGTGCTTGGGGTTCATTAAACTTCATGTAGTTTTAATGAGGTTTGGAAATTTGGGGACCATTAGTCTTCAAATAATTTTTCTTTGCCCACTTCTTTTTTAGGAACTCTAATTACTCTTATAGTAGGCCACTTGAAGATGTCCCCCAGCATATGGGTGCTCTGTTCATTTTAAAAAAAATTTTCTATGTTTGCTTTATTTTAGAATTATTAAATATGACTGTTTCTTCAAGTTCACTATTCTTTTCTTTTGCAGTGTCTAATCTGTCATTTCTTCCAATGTATTTTTCACTTTAGGCATTGTAGTTTTCATCCCTAGAGATTTAATCTGAATTTTTACCAAAAATTTTCATATCTCCACTTACCTTTTTAAACATATGTAATACATTTGTAATAACTGTTCTTATGTTCCTGTTTACCAATTCTAACATCTCTGAGTTCTAGGTTGATTATGCTTGATTTTTCTCTTAATTATAGTCTTATTTTCCTGTTTATTTACATACCTAGTAATTTTTTTTTACTGGATGCCAGTCATTATGAATTTTTCTTGTTGGCTGCTGGCTATGTTTGTATTGCTATAATTATTCTTGACTTTGTTCTGGGATGCAGTTACTAAGAAACAATTTTGTTTTCTTTTTCATCTTGCCTTTATGATTTTTTTTTTATACAAAAGCAGATCAGTACTTTATCTAGAGCTAATTCTTTCCCCACTACTAAGGCAATATTCTTCTGAGTATTCTGTCTAACGTTTTGAGATTTAGCAGGGTTTCCAGTCTGGCTGTTCAGAAGAGATACTATTCTTGGCCTTGTACCAACAGTAGGTATTGTTCCTCTTAATCCTTTTATTGGTTCCTTCCCCAGAAAGTGTGGTTTCCTCACACACATGCACTAATGAACACTCTGCCAAATACTTAAGGGGGACCTTCTGCAAATCTCTGGAATTCTCTCTCTGTGCAGCTCTTTTCCTTCTTTGTACTGTAACCTAGAAACTTTCAATGAAGTCAGTCAGGGCAATTGTAAGGTTTATTTGACTTGTTTCCTATTTCTCAGGGACTATGGTCCTTTGTTGCTTGATATACAGTGTCTTTAAAAAATAATTGTTTTATATATTTTGTCCTCCTTTCTTGGTGGTTGTAGTAAGTAGGAAGTAAATGTGGTCCTTATTATTCCATCTTAGCCAAAAGTGGAAGCTTCTGTCAGCTCTTTAAAATTTGCAATTTGTTATGATTTTTTTCTCACTCTAAATAAATATTTACTTTTCTACTTAATTTTTATTTGTAATTTTGCATTCTTTTTCTTAAAGAGGGCCCCATTATTATATAATTTCTGGCCACATACTCAGGATCTTGTAGTGAACCACATGGGTTGGAATGCTGCCTCCACCACCTACTAGCATTGTGACCTTGAGCAGCCTCTATACCTTAGTTTCTTCTTCTATAAAACCAAGATGATATGAGGATCGGCCTCATGATGTTGAGCATTAAATGAGTTATTGCATGTAAACCACTTGGAAAAGAACCTGGAACACAGAAATTACTCAATAAATCTCAGTTATTCTTATTATTGTTTAAGCATCAACAAGATGTAAGTGGTACTATAAATTATGGGATTGCTCATAGAGAGGGTGAGAGTTTAGGATTGAAGACCCCGCACTGAAGTGATGGGAGCAAGGGAAGAGTAGATGACAAAAGAAACAGAGTATGGTCAGATAATGGGATTACTAAAAGATTATAGTGTCCTAGAGAACTAAGTAGGCAAACTTCCACAGAAGGGATAGATTTATCTACTCTATGCCACTAAATATCAAGATGAGGACTTAAAAATGACCCCTGGATTTGGCAACATAGCAGTCATGATTGACATTATAAAATGGGGATATGAACAGAGCCCACCACATATGTTAACAATGAGTATTAAAAGAGAAATTTGTGCTAATTCCTAGCATATATTAAGCATTAACAAACAAGGTATTTTTATTACTTTAATCAAAATTATGTTCACCCTTTACATCACTGGATCCAGCCTGGGTCTCACCCTGGTATATAAACGTTAGGGTAGATCCAGGGACTCTCTCTGATAATACTGCCTTCACTTTCCTTGGTTCATCATCACCCATACCTCAAGGTATAACACTTCTGTCACACACACACACACACCATAGACTATCCTACAGGTTTACTTTGCTTTTTTCCAAGGGCAGTCACTTCCCCCTATCTGGATACTCCTCCCTATATTATTAAAATAGTGCAGATTTCACCAATGATTAGCACTCCCTGTGGTTTCAAAGGCCAAGGCTAATTGTGGGTCAATCCTGGGCCACGTGCTCACATTCTATTGGGTCTAGGAGAGATGCTTGGGCCCCTCTGGCTTCTATATGAGAGGTAGAGCTTAGCTTTCCACCAGGATTTCCTTCAAGTAAGAAGGGGACTGGATCCTTATTTTTTTTATTTTTTTTTTTTAAGTTTTGAGATTGTCATTCATTCATTTGTTCAACAAACAGTTTTTGAGCACCTACTAAGTGTTGGTTATACAGTAGTAAACTTGACAACTTAGAGTATATAGGGGGAAGAAGACTGACAAGTAAACAAACAACACACATACAGAAGTCGTTCTAAAAAGAACATAAGTCCTGGCTCTTTTCAAAATGTTGTCACGTCGCCACGTCCCTGTGTCTAAGTTGACTAAATCCAAATTTCTTGGGACTGGATTCTTAACAGCCACAGACCACTGGCCAGTGCACCCTATACTCAGCCAATTCTGGCGGTCCAGGATATAACCAACCAAACCAAAAGGACACATGGTTCTAGCAGATCAAACACCTTGAATTATATTTCTAAATTTTCTTTTTAATTTGGGGAGGCACCAAATCCATTTGGTCACTTATTTGTAAGCCCATATGAATTCCAAGTGAAAAATAGGTCCCGTGGTTCTGATTCATTGCTATATGAATCATATTAATGTTATTTGCAAAGGTCTGTGTGAAGCCCCAAATTACACCTTTCAAGATGAGAAGTATAATTTGTATCAAGAGTCAACTTATTTAAACCCCAAACACACCTGTGTTCAAGCTGAAAATTCTCCCTGGGCTTCTCTGAATCTTGTACCATGAGTAATTCTACATAACTAAACCTACAAATACTTGAAAATTTAATCATTTAAACCAAAAACTTTATAATTTTAGTGATGTGAGACAAAAACCTCCTAAAAAATATATTCCAACTTCCCAAACAAGGCAAAGCATAATTTGACCTTCTCTTAGAGACTCAGAGTGATCCATAAAAATATCAATAAATGGCCCATTCTAGAATAGATTTAAAACTCCAAGGGTTATTTTACCCTACACTATATGGGCCTAGATGGCTGGTTTTGAGTTCTCAGGACTTTATAGTAGTTTTTCTGCTTCCCCTCTTGTTGTCACCTGTCATTTCCTGCTGCTATAGGTTTACCTATCTGTAGTAGCTTCTTCCACATTTAATTATTTGTTGCTTTTTATACCTGAGAGCATAGACAAATTTTGAGAATTACTTATAAATTTAGTGTAAATGGATTCTGAATGGGGCCCTGAGAGATTTCACATGTGAACAATCTAAAGTTGTTTGGATGCTTTTTTTTTTTTTTTTGAAACTCAGTAGGGTATAAATAAATAAAACAAATGAAACATCTTGTGACATCAACTCTGGCTTCTCAGATGTGTTGTTTGTTTATTTTGTTTTTCTTACTTTGTGATTCTTGACCGTGTCCTAAATTGGTAAGGATGACGGATGGTGGGTTTCCCACAAAGGAGACTAAACTTCAGGTATGCTTCATTCTCTCGATATTGTCATAGGCATCCATCAGTCTGGCTAGAAATATAACTCGTTGCTTGGATCAGCAACTAAATAACTCAAGGAAAAACTTGTCAGTGATTGTGGCCAGAGACAGAAAGGCCAGGGGCAGCCAGAAGGAGGTGCCCTGACAACTACTGCCTCATTCTGCCTCATTCCTTACAAAGAATTATTAAAAGCATGAGGGCTTGTCCCAGCCCTGGAGACTGATTGGAAGAAGAAGCTTTGTTCCGTAGGTTTGACTTTGAGTAGGCCAGTTCCCCATGAGGGACATCAGGCTGTCAGATACCACACTGCAGAAATGGCTCCAAACACCGCTTCCTTTCTGGCACCTCTCCCTGCAGCGCACCATCCAGCCCCAGAATTCCTCAGTACCAGGAGAAATCCCTGCCCAACATTTGAGTATAATCTTGGGGAGCATTTTCAATGGGTGAGTGAGCCTCCAACAATTTAATTCCTCAAACAGCAGAAATCTTAACGGTTCCCAGGAGTCTGCATTGGCTCAGAAGAAGTCCTGCTGCTTCCATTCCCCAATAATCTCCTGGTGCAGTACAGCTGAGGCACCCTACCATCCCGTAGCACCAAGGCTGGGGGTGGGGGTCCCCTGGAGAGGTAGGGGCTCTTGCCCTAGCGTCTGTATCTCACATTTCTACCTCTGCTCCCCAAACAGACAGAGCTTCTTTCCAGTTTCTCCCCTCTGGGCAGCTTCCAGCTTACTTGACCTATTTTCTACATGCTCACGACAGAGGGCATAGAAAAGTGCTGAATCACTCTAGGGTCTGCGTTGTGTCCCAAGTCCAATGTCAAAACAAAATACCACCTTTCAGCAGCCCCACACCTCACAGATTTAATGGTCGGTCATTAATTAGATTCTAATTAATGGTCAGCTTATGTTTCCTTCTTTACTTTCTTTCCTTAGAGTAAGAAAAATGAAAGTTATTTTCTTTCAGTAGCTTCTAGATTCTGTATTTATAAATATTATTAGAGGCTTTACATTTTCATAATGATGGGAGAAAAGTAAAGATTTCCTTTATTTACCCAATCAGAACAGAACTGTTTCTCCTTTTATTATTAGAGAGTTTTCTCCTCTCTCCATCTCCAGCTCAGTGACTTTGGTCTCTAGGTACATGGCAGCTACTTAAGAAATATTCACTGGTTGAAAGAATGGATGGATATGGATGGGTGGGTGGATGGATGGATAAAAAAATGTCTGCACTGTCATCTTCCATGGCACCCTCCCAACTTGTAGAGAATCTTCACAGTGCTTCTTTGTAGCTCTTCTTCAGGGACTCACAATCAAAGGGGCTTCTCTTAAGCCTATTGGGGTTCATACAATAGAATTTAGTGATGAAGACACTTTGATTTACTTCTTTGTTTTGTTTGCAGAAGAGCTGGATGAAAACCTGGCTCTCAGGTAAGTGGGTAGATGTTCTTAGTGAATGTTTGGCCAGTTTTGTGTTTCTAGCTCAGCTCGGCTCTGTCAGGGCCCTTGGCATCCACTTGGTCCTTAGACCAAGTGCACAGCCAGGGGTCTGGACAGTTCAAATGGCTCCTCTGGGGCTCTGAAGCAATTCAAGTTGGGACTTCTTTGTCGGTCATTTGGTCTTTTTAGAAACCTTGGCAGCTGCCAGCCTTGCTTTAGAGAGCATCCTTCTTTGGACATTCCAAGACGCTGCTACCTATTGAGAACTCTGCAAAGACAAGGGCCCAGGCTACTGACCCAGTATGTCAGAGGCCAGGGCTCAGTTTCACAGGTCAAACTTCACTAGTGTGACTCGGTGACTGCAACTTCCCTAATCTCCCATCGCTCTCCAGTCTGTTTCTCCCTTTCCTGGAGTTATAAGTCAGGCTTCCAGGGGCCATTTCCCCCTCTCAACAGGAACCCCCTTATTAACATTTCTTCTTTCCTCTTTTTCTTTGCTCCAGTTCCATCTGCAGGTTCCTAATCACAGCATTAACAACCACAGATCTGATCCCACTCCTGATATAGCATACCCAAGAGAGGTAAGCAAACCCAAGACAGGGCTTTGAGCCAAGAAAGGACAGGCTTGTGGTCATGAGAAATGGAAGGAGCCTCTCTAGGATGAAAGTGGGCACATCTGTAAGTCACAGTGGTTGGCATGAGAAATGTGGTCTTACAATAGTTGCTCTTCAGATATTAACTGCATAGTCTTAAGATGACTCCCCACATATTGCTTATTAGTAGCAAAGGAGAAAAAAACGAAAGAGCAGCAGACAATGGAGAAATTGTACAACACCTACCCAGGATAGCGCATACATCACCTGGGTGGTATTCCAGCTGAAACAGCATAACCTCAATCTGACCATGAGGAAATACCAGACAAACACACAATGAGGAACACACTATTAAAATAAAATGGTGTGAGGTACTTGCTTTGGCAACAGATACGCTAAAATTAGAATGATACAGAGAAGATTAGCATTGTCCCTGCAATAAAGATGAAACACAAATTCATGAATTTAAAAAATGGTGTGTAGGGGGATGAGGGATCAATGTCATGAAAAACAAATTAAAGGAGGCTAAACAAATGTGACCGAAAAATGCAATACCTGACCCTAGACTGGATCCTGTACTTGGGGCTGAGGAATGCTACTGAGCACATGTATACGTCAACTAACAAAATTGATATATGGAGGGTAGATTAGACAAATGTACTTTTTTCAGTATTATTGTTATCTAATAGAATATTCCTATTCTGAGGAAACATTTAGGGGTCATGAAGCCAGTAACCTCCTCTCAAATGAAATATGAAGAGCCATGAAGGGCCATAAAATATAAATGGTCATGAAGTACGTGACTTACTCTCAATTACATTATACATAATATGCAATATATAATATACATCTACAAGGTCTGACAATTAACTTCAAGAACTCATCCTAGAAAAAGTGCTACATACCTCATTGCTGAATATCACTACAGTCACCTTTGAAGTACACCCCTGGGGAAGCTGTGCCCTGATGCCAGCACCTAGTCCACCCAACGAGCAATTTTGGAACTCTTTTTCTGGAATGGCCATCAGAGCTGTCGTCGTATTATCCTTGATGTCCTGAATGTCATCAAAATGTCCTCCTTTCAATATTTCCTTTATCTTTGGGTAAAGAAAGAAGTCATTGGGGGTCAGATCAGGTGAGTAGGGAGGGTGTTCCAATACAGTGATTTGTTTACTGACTAAAAATTCCCTCACAGACAGTGCCGTGTGAGCTGGTGCATTGTTGTGATGCAAGAGTCATGAATTGTTGGCGAAAAGTTCAGGTCGTCTAACTTTTTCACGCAACCTTTGCAGCACTTCCAAATAGTGTACTTGGTTAACTGTTTGTCCAGTTGGTACAAATTCATAATGAATAATCCCACTGATATCACTGCAACAAGTTTGTGAACTTAATTGTCAGATCTTCGCATATCTATCTAATGTAATTTTTCTGGACTGTTATATAAATATATGGAGGAGGGAGAAACATGCAAATATAAAGCAAGTGAAGTAAAATGATGACAATATTGGTACTCCCTGTACTATTAGGTTGGTATAAAAGTAATTGCAGTTTTTGCAATTATTTTTAATCTTCTAAACTGCAATTACTTTTGCACCAACCTAATATTTTTATTTTTGCAACTTTTTGTAAGTTTGAAATTGTTCTCAAAAAGTTCAAAAATATAACTGCAGTTATTCTGATTCTCATACATACTTAATACATAAATCTTCTGAAGCAGGGCAAAGACAACATGAGGTGCTATGTCTTTGAAGCCACTCAGGTTTATTAAGTCTCATGAGCTGGGAAGTATTTTGAACTTACCCGTGATTCTGAAGCAAATGTTCCATGATGGTACCTGCTTTGGGGGACACTGGACCTCCATGGGGAAAGGCATCAAAATGGATTAAGGAAGACACAAGCCCATCTCAAATCCAGTTCAGAAAAAAAACAACGCCCTGCTGTCATTACTAACCCATCAACAAAAACACAGACCGATTTTAAATTCTGTTTTTTGAGCCAAGAACTAGAAATGCAGCATAACGTAGAGATTAAGCGTGGTTTGGGAGTCCAGTGGATCTAGGACTAAATTCTGGCTCTGCTCCTACCAGCTGTGGCACCTGGGGCAAGCTCCTCTGCCTTCCGAGCCTCAGGTTCCTTCTCTGTGGCGGAATAACCCCCAGAGGTTGTTATGAGGCTTAAGCGAGGCAGTGCACATAAAGTGCTTGATGTGTATGAAGTTTGCGTGCAGTAAGAGCTCACTTAGCAACCACTAGCTATTATTACCATAAAGATGGTGTCTTCTCCCCCAACTCTGTGATGTTGCCAGATGCAGTTATACAGAGTTATAATGGCTCTGGTGAGTCAGAGGGCAGAGCTGTCTGGCGGATATAGTGCTAGAGACATGGCTTCTGCAGGAGAGGAAGGGCTCCTCGGTGGGAGAAAGTCAGGAGAGCTGCTGAAGCCAGACAGCATTTGCTCTGAGGAGTTTACTGGACCAAAGCCACTGTCTGCTCAGGCCTTTGTCCTGTTTAATAAGGACAGGACACATATGCATACAGCCTTTATTTGATCAAAGGGGCTGTGCATAGTGGACCGTTTTACCATGGAAGCTTAATCTCACCCTAAGAAATCACCAGTCCTCAATTTAGGTCAAACTTTTTTGAGCTTCAAGAAATACTTTAAAAAGTAAAAAATCCCCTCTAAGAAGTCTGGAAGCCATGAAGAAACCAGAGTGTCTCTAGAGACAACACCCTTCTTCTTGCAGCGTGCTCCTCACCCTGCAAAACAGACACTTACAGAGACACTTAGCTGAACCACATGTGGAATCTGATTTGGGCCCTAATTGCTTGTTGCCTGGATATTGTTTGCCTATCAGGAGCTGGTTCTCTGTCTTCTTAAAATTCTTTACCCATTGCTCTCTGTCTAAATTCTGCTCTCAAAATGTGGGCACCAGGGTGGCCCACAGTCAACACAGTGTACCAAGAAGAGGACATGTTTTCAGCCAGTTCTTCAACTTGGTAAAGAAGAGTCTCCCCAGTACCTCCACTCATTCACACCCAGACATTTCCTGACGCCTCACTGATTGCCAGGAGCTAGGCTAGACCCTCAGGTGTGGAGATGAATGAATGAGCCATCACTCCTGCCCAACAGGAGCTTGGTATCCAGGCAGACAGAGGAACACAGATAGCTAGGGCAGGGTCGGTTTGCAGCTCAAACACCAGTGTTTCTCAGTCGACCTCTGTGCCAGAATCCTTGAGCATCTTACTGAAAATGCAACACCCAGGTCCCAAACACCAGATCTACCAAATCAGCGCCTCTAGGTTTAGGCTTTAAAATCAGCATTTTAATATTGGCATCTCAGACACTCCAAAGTTGAAAACTCACAGCCCTGCCCTATACCCCGCGACAGACTCAGACATGTCTGGGTGTTTCTGAAGGGCCGTGAGGAGAGGCCCCTTGGGCTCTATTTCTACAGGGTTCCTCGGAGCCCATGGGACTGGAGGAGGTATTGATAAAATAGCACAATCCATGAAAACTCTTTAAGAAATGGGAGGCCTGGAGCTTTGGGGACACAGAAAAGGATGAAGGAGATTCACCCCACCCCGGCATTGACTTCTGGGAGATGTGGAGATGCAGTGTGAGAGGAGGTGGCAAAGGCCATTGTGCCCTGGGATGGAGGAGCAGGAGCAGAAGAGGCAGGCGGGCAACCTGGGGCTGACAGCGTCCCCCTCTGGTGTCAGGAGGGCAGGAAGCAACCAAGAAGTCAGTGCTTCTGTCTAGCATGGCTGTGCTGCAGCCTAGGGACCTCCTGAATGTGTCAGGAAGAATTTGCAGGGGTTGGAGAGGTGGGGAGGCTGGCTACACCAAAGGTGCCAATGTCTTAAGCTGTCTACTTGGAGAGAAACCTCTCTCTGGGCTTTTCTGATGTGTCCGGCACCAGTGTCACTGCAGGCTTCATGCACATGGAGTTTGCCTGGAGCCTCTTCCCCCAAGGACTCTGTTATAAGTCCATACGCTATGTGCTACTCTGCCTATAGCCCAGGTGGGCCAGGGGTCAGACAAGTCCAAATTCTCAGGTGAGCGTTAGACCCAAGCTGGTCGTCTACTGGCTTTAACATTGGCCTCATCATATACAATTGGTTAACAGATTCTGTCCCTGAGAGATCACACAGTTTCCACTAGACCATCCTGCAGATCTCAATAGCCAGGCAGCCTTTAACACCCCTAACTCAGTGTTGTTTATCCCCTAACCTCTACACTGGGTTGTAAAACCATCTTCACCTTAATCCATGCATTCCCAGCTCCGCCACAAACTCATTGTGTGATTTTTGGGAACGTTATTTGTCTTCTTTGAGCTTCAGTTGCCTCTTGTATTAAACTTGGATAGTCATATGTACTGTATGTTGCCATGTACAATGCACACTTTTTTGCCCAAATTTCTGAGGGAAAAATAAGGGTGCACATTATATATGGGTAGTACTAATTCCATATCTATATAAATGTTTTGAATTATTTTATTTATGCTTATGAGTTAAAAGCATAACTCAAGAAATCAATGATATTTGTATGCAAAATAATACCCCGGAATATGATAATCAGTTTTGTTGAATTTACAATGAACTTGCAATGACAAAGAGTTCTTGGTCTTCTACGATGCATAAATATCATAAATTTGTTACTGATACATAAAATTTCTTGTACATTATATCTGTTCTTGTGTTTTGTAGTTATTTGTTACAGCAAATTTCTTGTACCATAATGTGTTAAAAAAAATAAATGCTAAAATTCCTTTATAATACAAAAAGCAAGTACCTAAATGTAAACAAATGAAAATTTGAATTAAAAAATTAAAATGAAAAACTTTTTTCCCTGAAAGTTTGGGCAAAAACTGTGGGTGCGCATTATACACTAGAGCGTATTATACACAGCAAAATACGGTATTTCAGTGTGGCTTAGTAAATATCAGCCCCTTTCCCCTTCTCTGTAGCTGAAGGTCATAAGAAATAGGCCCATGATTTGCCATTTGAAAAGATAAATTTATAATCAGCCATTTTGTTCATATTTTCATATATCGATCTCAGTTTGAACATTTAGTTAATGGGAAAACTTTAGACCCAGCAGGAAATTCTCGAAAGATATTTTTAAATGGGTGGTAAGTTTTAAAGTGTCTCTAGGCCTTCTGGAACGGATGGCAGACAATTAGCCTGCCTCTTGCCTGAGAAATCAGACTAATTACTGGTGAGGCTTGGTTAATGGGGTCTTTCGTGAACTCCCTCCTTAAATGAGAAATCTTTAACTTTTCACAAAAACTCAATCTCATTTATGCTACTGATTTCTAATATTTCTACATAAATGCTTGGCCTCTCGGCTTTCGTAGTCAAATAACGCAAATCAAAGCAAGCTGCTCTGCCAGGGGAAAAATTTATTTTGGATGAATTTACTGGAAGACACTTTTAGAATCAGTTTGGAATCACCACAGGCACAGACTCTCTGCAGCCCGCTCTGGTGCAGGTTTCATGGATCTGGGCTGAGCTGGGGGGTTTACCCAATTCGGGCTGAAATGGCTTGCCGAGATGCTCATAGCAAACACTGGCATGTTTCAGAGCTCATAGTCTGCAAAATGCAGGCGAGTGCCCTGTCCCCAAGACAACTGGCACACATAGGGAAGGTCAGGTTCTGTGTCAAAGGCACAAGAGACAAACAAAGTCCAGGGAAGCCAGTGAACTGTCCTGCATCGACCTGGAAAGGAGGCCAAAGAGTCTGGGAAGGTCAGAGGAGTTTGAAGCATGGGACACCTTAGTAATGATAGGGTCATTGATCAGAGAAGGTCATTTGAAAAGACCTGAACTTGAAACAGAGATATGTGTAAATACCTATAGGAAGAGAGGAAAAAGCAACTCAGAGCTTGGCAGAAGGCTGAAGAGAATTCCAAAAGGGACTCAGAGCTGAGGTGTAACCTACACAGTTGGCTGGAGGAACCTGCTCCAGCCGAATCTCCAGTGACCTTGGAGGGTATATCTGGAATGTTCTACGTATTAGTCCTTTCTCATCAAAAATTTTCACAATTCTTGAAATACACCGTCAAAGTGGAACTAGGGAGTGCTGGGTGCCTTTGGATTCCTTTTATAATATTAAATGGCACTGAATTGCCTCCTAGCTGACCCTGTGTTCTTCCTCTATTGTATTTTCACCAACCCCTCTGGTTCTTTCCGTTAACTTTGAGAACGGATGGCTGTCCACCCCATAGCTTGGGGTCCCCAATCTATTCCGACTGTGGAAAGGAAAAAAATTGGGGGGGCTTAATAAAGGTACCATTCAACTTTTTTAAAAAAACATTGGTAGAAAACTTCAAAAAGAGAAAACAAAGAGGAACAAAAATGGTTTCAGAATATAGTTTTTTTTGTTTTTCTGTTTTTGTTTTTTTTTCAATTATAATGGGAGTTTTGGCAAAAGTTAAGATCCAGTAAACCAGTTTCTTTCCTCTCTCCTCCACTTGGCCTAGAACATCATGACCAAAATCCATCAGCATCTAATTCTCCAGTTCCATTCTTAGCACATGCATCTCCCTCTGGGAAATAAGCTTAAACAGGGGCCTCAGCCACCACATGTAAGACTACACAGGTCATTAAAGGTCCATTCCTAGGCAGATAAAGAAAGTCTCTCATTTCTCAATGACTGGAGTTCTCAAACTGTACTATGCGTACAGACCACTTGGGGAACTTGTTAGAATTCATAGCTTTGGGCCTTTCTTCCACATTCAATAGGTCTGGGATAGGGCTCAGGGGAACTGCACTTTTAAACAGTCATTCTAGGTAATTATGATTCAAGTAGAAAGAAGACACTTTGAAAGCCTGTTTTAGGGCTACACCGGTCTTAAAGAATCGTTACCAACTCTTAAGAGGAGTAAAGGGTCATCTCCCTCTACTTCTCTAGACCAAAAAGGAGTCACTCCCAGGATCTGGACCCTCAAGAGTCCACTTGGTTCGATCCTCCCCCTCCAAGATGGCACTCTGTGAGTCTACATTATCCACAACAGCTGCTGCCTGTTTTAAAAGATCATGAGGGAGCAAGATTCTACAGCCTCCCATGCAAAGCCATTCCAGTGTTTAATCGCCCTTCAGTTAAGAAGTTCTTCCTTACATTTAATCAATCCTCTCATTGCAAGACTCATCAACTTCTTGCTCTACTCTCTGTGGAAAAACAAGCTACTGTGCAATTTCTAACCCTTTGTTGAATCACAGAGTGTTGGAGCCAAAAGGGATTGCAGATATTATCTGGCACTATCCTTTTATTCTACCTATGAGGATGCTTGTCCAAAGACATTATCTACTCAGTGGGTTTTAGTTTCCAGTACCCGCAAAACACCTGAAGGAAGCTGTCCAGGAGGTAGCCAGCTCTATACCGCCCCCTCCCAGTTCTGTGAATTTTCTATTTTACTGGGTTACCTTAATTTGGGGATGGGGATGGGGATGGGAGCATCCTCTTAACCTTCTCTGTTTCAGAATATGAACTCTTCCTCCATCAATCCTCCAAAAGACATGTTTTCCATTCTTGTAATCATTTTAGCTGCTTGTCTTCAGATTTTTCTTTGCTCCAAATAGGGTTGCCAGACATAGCAAATAAAAATTCAGGAGGCCTAGTTAAATTTGAATTTCAGATAAACACATAATAATTTTTAGTAAATATTCTCCATGCAATATTTGGAACACACTTATAGTTTAAAAAAACCATTGGTTATCTGAAATTCAAATTTAACAGGGAGTCCTGTATTTCATCTGTCAACTCTCATCCCAAACATTCCAGAAGTGTACCAATTAAAACTAGACACAGAACTACTCACATCTTTGGCAATTCCTCATACTCACTGAGGACACTCCCACCTCGTGGTCTTTTACACTTAAAGTTCTCTCTGCTAGAATGTTCTTACCCAAAATACCTGTGTGGCTTGATCCCTCACTTCAGGTCACTGTTCAAATTTCTACTTATCAAAGAGGTGTTCCCTGGCCATCTTATAGAAACCTCACCATCCCTTTTCAACCTTCTTACTCTGATCTATTTTTCTCTCAGCACTTATTACCACCTGACAAAGTATATGTTTACCTATTTATATCGTTTCTATCTCCTTCCATAAAGTAGAATATAAACTCCATGATGGCAGGCACTTGGCTTTATTCATTGCTATATTTCTAACATGTAGTATAGTACCTAGCATACAATAGGTCCATATATTAGTTAATTAATGCTGTGTAAAAAGTATCCCAAAATTTAGTGGCTTGAACAATAATCATTTATTATCTCTTACTGTTTCTGTGGTCATTAATTCAGGGGTTGCTTGGTTAAGTGTTTCTGGCCAACGGTCTCTTGTGAGGTTGCAATCAGATGTCAGCAGGAGCTACAGACACCTGAAGACTTGTTTTGGGCTGGAAGATACACTTCTAAGGTGGCTCCCTCATATGATTAGAGTATGATGCTAGCTGTTGGAAGGGTTTAGTTCCTTTCTGTACCAGACTCTTCACAGGACTGATATGATACCTGTGTGAGATTGTCTTCAAAGTCACACTCTGTCACTTCCTCCATATTCTATTGGTCACATAGGCCAGCACTGATTCAATGTGGGAAGGGACCCGTATTAGTTTTCTATTGCTGCATAACACATTACCACAAAATTAGCAGCTTAAAACCACACAAATTTATTATCACACCATTCTAAAATTCAGAAAACTAGGTAGGATTCTCTAGACTTTTCCTTCACCATCTCAAGGTGAAAAACAGAAATGTATACTCACAAACAGAAAACAAATGCTAAAATAATTGACTTAAATCTCAACACATGAATAACTGCATTAAATTTAAATTGTCTTAATATACCAGTTAAAAGAGATTGTCAGAATGAATTTTTAAAAATGCCCCAACTATATGCTGTCTCCAAGAAACTTCAAATATGATGATATAGGTAAATTTAAAGTAAAGAATAGAACAAGATATACCATGAACACATTTTTTGAAAAGGGGAAAAAGCAGATTGGCTATATTAACAATAGACAAAGTAGATTTCAGAGCAAAGAAAATAACCTAGTATAAAGAGGGACATTCTATAATGATACAATGATCATTTCACCAAGAAGACATGATAATTCTAAATGTGTGTACGCCTAACAATAGAGCTTTAAACATGAGCAAAACTAACAGAACTGAACAGAGAAATACATGAACCCACAATTATAGTTGGGGACTTCACACTCCTCACTTAGTTATTGATTGAAGTAGGACACAGAAAATCAAGATTATGGAATTGCTAGTTTGAATAATCACCATTGCTGATAGAAGAACACCATCAGTCAACTGTATCGAATTGATATTAATAGAATAGTCCACCCAACAACAAAATACGTATTCTTTTCAAGTGCACATAGAACTTTCACCAAGATAGACCATACCATGGGTCATAAACTGTAACAAATTTAAAAGAATTGAAATTATACAATATATGTTCTTTGCCCATAATGGAATTATGTTCTTTGAAAATAACAATAAAATTGATGGACATCTTTGAAGACTGAAAAAAGATAAAAGACACAAATTCCCAATATCAGGTATGAAAGAGAGGACATTACTATAGGTTCAATATGCATTAATAGGATAATAAGTGAATACTATGAACACCTCAGTGGTCATAAACTCAAACAATTAGATAAAGTGAACCAATTCCCTAAAAACCTTAAACTACCAAAACTAACCTAAAACTATTAAACAAATTAACAACATGGTTAAAAACTTTTTGAAAAAACAATCTCCATGACCAGATTTTTTTTTTTTTCTTAAGGAAATTATTTATTTATTTATTTATTTATTTATTTATTTTATTTATTTATTTTTCCAGGACCAGATTGTTTCACTGGTAAATTCCAGCTAACATTTAAAGAAAAAAATAACACAAATTCTACACAATGTCTTCCAGAAAACAGAATAGGAAAGAATACTTCCCCAATTATGAGACCAGCACTACCTGATAGTACCAAAACCTGACAGAGACAATACAAGAAAACTACAGGCTCATATTCCTCATAAACATAGATGCAAAATCCTTAGTGAAATAAATAGTAGCTAATTGAATTCAGCAATAAATAAAAAAATAATAGTACTCCATCACCAAGTGGGATGTATCCTAGGAATGGAAGACTGGCTTTAATAATAAACCAATCAATGTAATCTATCCTATCAACAGCCTGAAGACAGTACCAATTGATGGGAAAAAAAGAATTTGACAAAATTTAACATCTATTCATGATTAAAACTCTCAGCAAACTAGAAAGACAAAGAAACTTCTATTAAAGGACATCTACAAAAAAAACCCTATGGCTAACATCATACTTAGTGCTGAAAGACTGAATATTCTCCCCCCTAAAATTGGGAACAAGGGAAGGATGTGTGCTTTTACCACTCCTATTCAATATCACACTTGACATCCTAGCTGATGTAAGGAGGCAATAAAGAGTAATAAAAGACATACAAATTAGAAAGTAAAAACTGCCCACATTCACAGATACAATTGTCCTCGTGAAAGATCTGAAGAAAACTGCAGAAACTCCGAGAAATAAGTGAGTTTCCTAAGGTCACAAGATACAAGGCCAACACACAAAATAATTCGGTTTCTATGTATTAGCAATAAACAATTAGAAACTAAAAAAAATTTAAATACCTATTACAAAATGAAATCTCAGGTATAAATCTAATATTCAGCCTTAGGTTGTTTTGTAAACTTCCTCTGTCTGAAGCATTTAAAAGTTCTAAATTTCAAAAACAAACAAAACTAAGCTATGATGTTAAAGACAGAAAGGTCTTCAGGAGGAGAAAATGTGTAACGTTTGGGGTTGGGCACAGGGGGACTTCTGGTTTCTCTGGTAGTATTCTATTTCTTGACTTGTGGAATGATACATTTACCTTCTGATAATTCACTAGAATAAACAATTATGAATTGGATACTTTTCTGAATATATGTTCTACATAAAAAAATTTTAAATAATAATAAACAAAAATATATAGTGTTGTCATGTCTTGAAAAATTTGTAAAACTGCATTTGAAAGTGCAGTTTGCATTTGATCATAACCAATTAAACATTAGCAGAATGATCTGAGAAATACGTTGGCTTCATGTAATAAATCATTAGATCTGCATCAAATTTTATTGTTTCAAAACATTTGCATCATCTTCACCCATGTTTTCCTCCTCATTATTACTATCAATGATAGTAACTTGCTACAATAGCTAACACTAATTGTCCTTACGAAGCTTGAGGATGCTATCATTTAGGGGTGAGGGTCTTAGGGTCAGAGAGTTGGGATAATCATCCCCCACCTACAAGATTCCTCTTTTGTTTTGTTTGTTTCCAGCATCCCCAATTTCTCCATTTCCCTCTGTCCTCCTCCTGCCCCCAAACATAAGTACCTAGAGAATGTCCTTGAGGTTACCCTTGGATGCTAATGTTTCTTTAAAATTATAAAGGGTACAATAGCAAAAAATACATACATATATATATATTACATATAACTATGTGAAGTGATAAATATATTAACTAGCTTGATTGTAGTATCATTTCACAATGTATCAATATTACATTGTAGACAGTAAATATATACAATTTTTGGTAATTATACCTCAATAAAGCTGGAAAAATTATGTTTTCCAGTTTTCAATGTGTATAAATTTTTGATTTACATAAATGGTGGTACAATAGATTTTATTCTTTTTTCTTTTTTTACCCAACACCATGGTTTTGAACAATTATCTCTGTTGCTATGTTCTAGCTTATTTCTGCTGCAGAGTTTACTCAATGTGCATCTACTACTTGTTATCTGTCTTTCTTCTGTGACATACAACAAAAAGCCACTGCAAACCTCCTACCCATCCCTGTACAAGTTTCTCTGGAATACATGTGGGGTTGGGATAGCAGCATCATTAAATATGTAAATTTATATTTGCTAGCTACTGCCAGAACGCTGTGCTCTGGAAGAGCATCTGTCATGCGGGGTGTCATGGGGGGGTCTCTGGTCCCACTCCCCACATAAGAACGCAGGACATGGTGAGTCCAAAGAGCATCACCCAAAGAGCCATAGGGGAGTCATACCACTATAGTCTCGCTGTCGGCTGGGTTGGAGACACAGGAAGCAGGAGCCACACAATCCGCAACCCACCATCCACGTCTGTCTGCCAATCTACCTCACTTGCTAACTGCAATCCGCCTCTCTGCAATCTGCAATCCACGCTCCGCACTTGCTTACTTAGCCACAGCAGTTATATTAGTGGCTAATGGCTAACTGGTAACAGCTGATGGCCAACTAGTCACAGCTGATGACCATCTACTACTCCAGCCAGCACCTTTCCATGTGAGGCCAAGAGCCTGGAAACTACTCTCTGGGGCTCTGTTCCCACAACATCGCATTATGCTTTTAGTTTGTATTTGCCTGATTGTTAGTGAAGTTGAGCATGTCTTTCATATTAGTCATGTGGATCTCTGGTTCTGTGACTTATCTATTTATAATTTTTGCACATTTTGCTACTAGGCTTCTAAGTACTTTCTGATTTAAACTAGTCCTCGCTAGAGCACAAACTACAAAGCAAACAATTGACAAATTTGATATCAAAAGTAAGCGTTTCTTCTCCATGAATAACACAAGAGGCAATATTCAAAGTAAACAGATGACCACATGAGGGAAGATATTCACAGCATCTAAAACATCGAAGGAGTCTCCATTCCACTTACTTAATCTTCTCATTGACCCCAGAAGGCAGTGTTATTATAATTCCCATTTTATAGATGAGAAAACTGAGACCAAAGAGGCAAATAACTTACCCATGATCAAACCGCTAATTAGAAGATGATGGGCAGATTTAAACCCATATTTATCTGATGTAAAACTCTAAGCTCTGGGACTTCTGGTTTCCAGATCCACATGCAAGGAGCTTGGAAGTTGCCACTCCGTCCTAACAACAAATAAAAAGTGGAACAGACTGAAAAATCAATAGCTTTTCTTGGATCCGTAAGAGAAGGGAGGACGCAGGGCAAACCGAAAGCCCTGAGACTGGAGAGAGATGAACACAGGGCGTTGCAACTTCCTGAAGCAGAGATTCCCAGAGCAGAAACATCTGTGGGCGTCAGCACTGGCATAAGAAAACCTGGACTGTATTTGATGAATTTCTGGAGGCTCAGTGTAGATAACAATCCTGAGACTTAAAAACTCCAGGGGGACTTGGTCAGAGGGTGGCCCTCACAATATTGTGAGATTTGCCTCCAGGAGCCCACTCTGGCCACCTAAGAGGGGAGAAAAAAACTGCAAAGCCCTTGTGAAGTTCACAGTCCAGAGGCCCAGGCTCACTAAAAGACTGAGATTTAATTAATTATAACTCCGTAGAATGCGTACTTCCCCACAACTCTCCACCACATCGCTAGGCCTGTTTACAGCAGCTGTTTTACCCAGTACTTCACATCTATCAAGAAAAAGGAAAATACGCAAGGCATACTGTCGTGCGGGGGACCCTGCTCGCTGCGCCATTTGTCGTGCGGGGGACCCTGCTCACTGCGCCATTTGTCGTGCTGGGCGGCCTGCGGGGTCTCTGGTCCCGCTCCCCTCATAACGCAGGATATGGTGAGGCCAAAAAGGAACACGCACGGAGCCATAGGTAGGGGAGTCATACCACTATATTCTCTATGGCGGCACTATACTCTCACTGGAGGCTGGATCCACACTGTCCGCAAACTGCAATCCACGCTTGCCAGCCCAGCCGCCATCTTCTTGCTAGCCCCCATTCTTCTCTCTTTTCTAGCATAGCCACAGCAGTTATATTAGTGGCCAATGGCTCACTGGTTACAGCTGACGGCCATCTAGCCACAGCTGATGGCCATGCAATCACAGTTGGCCATTTACTACCTGAGCCAGCACCTGTCTATGTGAGGCCGAGAGCCTGGAAACTTCTTTCTGGGGCTCTGCCCCCACACATACCAAAAGGAAAAATACCTTTGTGAAAGGACAGAGAAAGTATCTTCTAGAACCAGACATGGCAGGAATGTTGGAATTATTGGACTGGGAATCTAAAACATCTATGATTAATATGCTAAGGGCACTAATAGATAAAGTAGACAGCATACAAGAACAGATGGGCAATTTAAACCAGATACAGGAATTCTAAAAAAGGACAAAAAAGAAATGCTAGAGATAAAAATATGGTAGATGGGTGAGTTTAAAAAAAAAAAAAAAAAAAAAAAAAGCCCATCTGGTCATTGTTAAACCCTCTGACTGATGAATTTCTGTCCTATAAATCTATATATGTGGACATACTTAGGCATAGCTTTTCTAGTTGTGGGGGCAGAGCCCCAGAAAGCAGTTTCCAGGCTCTCGGCCTCACATAGAAAGGTGTTGGCCCAGGTAGTAAATGGCCAACTGTGATTGCATGGCCATCAGCTGTGGCTAGTTGGCCGTCAGCTGTAACCAGTGAGCCATTGGCCACAATATAACTGACGTGGCTACGCTAGCAAAAGATGGGGGCTAGCAAGAAGATGGTGGCTGAGCCTGCAAGCGGTGCAGTGAGGGTTGAGAATTGTGTGGCTCCTGTTTCCTGTTTCTCCAACCCAGCCGCCAGCAAGAATATACTAGTATGACTCCCCTACCTATGGCTCCGTGGGTGTTCCTTTTTGGCCTCACCATGTCCTGCGTTCTCATGTGGGGAGCGGGAGCAGAGACCCCGCAGGCCTCCCTGCATTACACTAGTGTATATCTATCTTTTTCAAAATGGTGAAATAAATGTAATGGTGGGGGACAGAGTATTATTGGAATTGGGAGCAAGCCAGTTAGATCTAGAAACAAGCAGAACTGAAACCAAGGGGGAAAAAGACCTTCAAGGTTAATGGTTAAAGACAATTAAGGGGTATTGAAAAAAATCCCCAAATTTGTTGTCAATCAATAGATCAAAAACAAAGATATCGAGATATCAAAGACAGATGGACTGTGCACTCAACTCTCTTTTTTAAAACTTTTTATTTTGAAATAATTATATATTTGTAAGAAGCTGCAAAGATAGTACAGAGACAACCCTATGTCCTTCACCCAGTTTGCTGCATCTTTACATCTTACCTAGCTACAGTTCAATGTCAAAACTAGGAAACTAACATTGGTGAAATATATGTGTCGTTCTATCATTTTATCACATGTGGATTTAACCACAACTGCCATCAAATACAGACTGATGCCATCACCACATAGATCTCCCTCTTGCTACCCTGCATAGTGCAGAATTTGCTTTAAAGGAAGATAACAGTAAATAAGGGTGAATTTAAAGCCCAGTCTGGGAGCACATTCAGAGCATGGTGGATGTGGAGAAAAGAAATGGAAGCAGACTGTCCCTTAACTGCAGTAAGCCCGACTCTCCAGTGTGTCAGGGAATCTTGGTTGGGGACCTCCCACTGTTGCTGGTGGCTCCCCTGAGAGGCAAAACTCTTACTAGGGAAATTAAAACCATTCCTGTTACGTTACCTCCAGATCTTTTGTATAACCTTCTTCATCTCCTGTCCCACATTTCCCCAACCTGCCCTTTCACTCACTTTCTGGCCTCTTACCCATTAAGAGACAAGTTACATCTAATCCTCATGTCCCTTAGTCAGTGACGTTAGCCTGCCTAACGTAACAGGTGCCACCATGTCACCATACCCCATAGTCACCATACTCCACAGTTATTCATAAATGGACCTATTCCCAAGACTCTGTCCTCTGCCCTCCTTTGCAGCATCTCATCCCCAGGGCCTCCTGGAAATCATCCCAGGTTTGCATCTCTGGCTCCAGACAATTTACTGTGAGGTAGTTCCATAGGTATGTCATTAGCACCCTAGAGCTGTCCCAAACTCAGCTCTATATTCTACCGAAAATTTTCCTCCACCATGTTCCATGTTGTGGGGACTGAAATCATTACCTACTCAGTCACCCAGTTTAGCAGCCTCCGTAACTCTTGATTCCCCTACATCTCTCAGCAATAGATGGGGCTTTGAGCACCTTCTTGCAGTTCCCTACTTCTTCCTCCATCTCTCTCAGATCCTGATAATTTACAGCGTGGACCACTAAAATAATAACGTAACCCCTCCTTCACAGTACCACAGCATTCTTCTCCTCAATGCCCAATGGAGCACACCACTCCTGCTCTCACACTGGGACGGCTCATTGTTTATAAAGTCAAAACTCCTTCTTTGGCATCTGAAGAGCTCCATCCCCAAGATACAGCGTGTACTCTACAGCCATCCTGCCTTGGTTTCTGCTGCTCTCTCATCGGCCCAAAAGGTTCCTATTCCCCTTTTACCTGTGTAATAAAATCCTAGGCATCCCTCAAGACCACTTTCACAGCCATCACTTTTATTGAACCTCCTGTGATCACCCAGGTGAATGAATCCTTCTCAGCATTCCCATGGTTTTATTCTAATAATTATTTAAGTCTGTCTAGAAACATGCTCATGTACATTTCTGACACTGCAACTACCTTAGTCATTTTCAATACAGCAAAATATTGAAGAGAGACAATGGGTTTTAGAGTTAAACTGGGGTTTGAATTCCAACTCTGACATGTACTGATATGTTACATTGCACCAGTTATCCTCTCCAAGCCCAATTCCTTCATCAGTAAAATGGGGAAAATACCGTTTGTCCAATAGAGATGCTGTAAGAATTAAACAAGATAATGTGGATACAATGCCAAGCACAGTGTCTTCTCACTCACAGGCACTCCAAAAACAGGAGCTCGGTTTTCAACTTTGTATCATACCTAATATAAGGCAAGATTTTATGAACATCAGCCTTTTAAAAAATATCTCACCCCAATAAATTTAATAAAATAAAATTTAAAAAAATCTCTTGGATAAAGTTGAAAATATTGATAGGAGAAAATTGTATCAAGAGAGTCTAAGGAATTATAGCTAGAACCACAAAGCGGTCCAAAACAGAAAAAAAAACAGCAGGAAATCCTTTTTTCTTTTTCCTTCTTTCTTTCTTTCTTTCTTTTTTTTTTACAGAGAGGGGAAAAAAGGTACAGATAAGTTTTAGGAAATAGATTGATAAATAGGGAATCCTTGGGGTTGGGGAGGGAGAGATTATGTGTGTGTCGCTTTTTTTTTTTTAACTTCCTAATGAACAGCAATAGTAATAATACAATCAATTTCACCTTAGGAGTATCTGTTCTAATTGCGCCAATATTCTCAAATGTTCTCTCATCTTTCTATCTTGTCAGAAATGCTGAGCAGCAGCACATTCCACTCATTTCTCTTTATTCATCATTTATGTGCAACAGAAACAAGTACTTTCACAAATGCTTTTCTCAGTCACAAAGAAAATTAGTTCAGAGGCTTAGCCTTCCTCCTCCATGAAATCAGGGTCTTAATCTAGCACTCTCTCTGTATTGCACCTTCTAGATGAAGTTGATACAAAGAATTATGGGATAGCTGAGATATAGGAAGTGTACTTCAATATCAGGATAAATATCTTTGTGTTGTAAAAAATTGCCCCAACACACCAGACTAAATGTCAGCACACTTACAAAACATGGATGGGAAATGCCTAATAACATGTTTAATAGGAGACCTACCTGCTAGCTACCATGCAGTCTGGGTTTGGCCTTATTTTACTCTATTAAACACAATCAGTAGCATGAAGCACACAATCAGAGAAAAGCCATAGAAGAACCAAGAGTACAATTTTCCCAACAGATTTTTAAAAACCTTACTGTGTATATCATCTTATAGGGAAATAAAATTATGTGGGATGAATTTTATTAGCAGCAGAGATATTGTGTGGTAATAATATTATAGATGAAAATGATAGGTTTCCATTTTATAAGTAATTAATAGTGGAAAATTACAGAGAAAGTAATTTCTTTGAAGCCAACTGTTACTATAAATAACCGAGAACATTTAGGAGAAATAGCTTGACTATATAATGTCCATTCCATGAGAACAACCAATCTGGCAGTTCTGGGTCTCCAAGGTAATGATGGCATCATCTCTCCATAATCATTCATCACAGATATCCCCTTTGGAAAAATGAAAGTGAAGGGCACTGATCTGAGGAAATGTAAAGGTCACTGAGAAAACATAAGCTTAAAAAAAAAACCAAATGTCATATAAGAAAAGAGAAGCCTGGAAATAGAGTTAAATAACTATGAATCTTTTAAAGCATCTATATGATACAAGTAGTTTGGATAACTTAGAAAATTTACTAGCAAATGGATGGCAAAAGAAACATAATTTATTTTTTAAAGGAAACAAGCTAGAGTTTGTGGGCCAATATAAATAAGGAAATATTAGGTCGGTGCAAAAGTAATTGTGGTTTAAAAGGTTAAAAATAATTGCAAAAACCGCAATTATGTTTGCACCAACCTAATAACATTGAAATAAAATATCTGACTCCAGATAGAAATTCTCAAACATCTTGGGACAAAAACACTTAATTTTATTTCATCCAAATTTTCTCACTGACCTTTATTACTCGCTTATATATTTTACTTATAACTGTCATAATCCTTTTAGTCAAAATCTTTTACTTAACTTTGACATTTGCTCCTTTATATCTAAAGTCTGTAATCACTAGGGGTTTTATTTTAATTATTATTTTTCCTTAGAATACTTTAAAAACAGATACATAAATGATCTCATACATTTAAGAATTCATATTTTGGGGGGAAGGGGAAAGGGAAGGGTAGAGAAGGGTAAAGAAGAACAAATATATGGTAACGGAAGGAAATTTGACTTTGGGTAGTGAGCACACAACGCAATATACAGATGATGTATTATAAAACCGTACACTTGAAACCTATATAATATTATTAACCAATACCACCCCAGTAAATTTAGCTTAAAAATTAATTTAAAAATATAAGAAAAACTATAATCATATAGCCCCTGCCTCCTCTTAAAGAAATTAGATTCCAAAGAGGGTAATATCTTTAGGACTACACATAAGGGACAGAAATAAATTGCAATGCAGTAGAATAGGGATGGTGTATTCCCAGAAAACCTTTTGGAGAGGGAGAAGTTTAAAGGGTGATGTAACAGAAGCCATATCTAGAGCAGCCAGAACCATAAACAATGGCAGCCATAAGAGGAAATAGTTTGAAGAGAGATGAAAGTTGGGGATGAAAATTCTACAAAATTTTTAATGTAAAACCCATTCTTGTCCTCTACATTGAAATCCTCAGTAAGTCGATAATAATCACTATTTCTAATGGATTCATTTATCCTCTGGAAGAAGTAAAAGTGCGCTGGATTCTGACTTAGTGAGCCAGACAAACATTAACCAGAATTTCTGAGGGGGTGATCAGAGTTAAATTTCATAGGTCCTTCTATTGTAGAGAAAGAAATCCAAGATTTATTAGCTTTAGTATTTAAAGATGCATGATAAGTAGTAGGAGAAAAAACAACCTTAAATTAGATTGTAATATTTCCATATTGGAGGACAAAATAAAAGGAAGGACAAAAATAAACAAATTTGAAACAACCTAGAAGGCAGAAAGAAAGAAAGAAAGAAAGAAAGAAAGAAAGAAAGAAAGAAAGAAAGAAAGAAAGAAAGAAAGAAGGAAGGAAGGAAGGAAGGAAGGAAGGAAGGAAGGAAGGAAGGAAGGAAGGAAGGAAGGAAGGAGGGAAGGAAGGAAGGAAAGAACAAAAAGTAAGCAATAAGAAGACATGCAGAAGAATATACCGCATAATTATTTGAAAGAGGAAAAGAACCCAGAGCAACCTAAATGTACACTAAGAGAAAAGTGGATGAATAATTTGTGGAATAGACATACTACATATTACCATATAGCTGTGTAATAAACCAAAGCAAACATTTCCACATGAAAGTGAAAAGCTGAACTTTGACTGTAAAAAGTTCTAATAATATTTACTTTATTTAGTTTTTAAAAGTAGAAAAAGAGAGGGACAAAAAGAGACACTTGTCTGTCCTGTTCAGGAACTAAGTTGACAAGTTCTTTTGACATGATTTGTCTTGGCCATACTAACTCCCAAAGGAGACAAATTAAGATTTTGTAAATCTTTATATATTAAAAGCAGATGGAAAAGGGAAGGGAAAAAATGATTGTAATAAACAAATTGCCAATATATCAGCAATAATAACAATTGTAAATGAACAAAATACTCCAGGCCAAATGACCAACAGCAGAATGAAGACATAAACTGTAATACATTTATATAATCAAATTCCACATGGCATTGGAAAATAAATTATAGTTACATGTATAAAAAGAATTCATATTTATTAAAAACCTGTCCAGAGAAAAACATTGATTTTAGTGAAAAGGCCTAATTACATATAAAATGTGATTATATAATAAAGGAAAAGGGACTAAATATAATAACAGTTCCATTTAGAAAACGGAAAAATGAAAGAAATTACAGCAGTCAGTGATTTAGAGCAATTCTGAAATCTGGCTGGGAAGATATTTTGAGAACTCTCTACTTGTGGGTTGTAATATTTCTTGATTTGGTCCAGATCTGCTCCTTAGAAGGAGCTCCTTTGTCCATTGCTCTTTGTGGCCTGTGGCTCTGTGCTGTGGGAATATGCTCCCTTGCCACTACATCTCAAGTGGGCATTGGAGAATATGCCTCCTGGGGAGGTACACAGCTCTCTGACAGCCTACTTTTTTTCCCATACATGGTTGGCAGTACAAAGTCATTTTAAGTCCTAAAGAGTCATAGACTTTCAATTTCCAGATTCATGATTTCTTTAACAATGTAACTCTCTTAAAAACATAGTCACCCCAATAAATTTGATAAAAAATTTAAAAATAATAAAATATACATAATTTTTTTCTTAAAACAAAACACATAAGACTTTTCATCTATTGGCATCTAGTCAGTTCCATGTTCCAAAAGCTGTATCAACAGTTCTTTTCTAGACATTCCTCTTAGATTTGCTCTATTCATCGCTTTCTAGCTTCCATGAGTCTCTTTCGACATATTTCCCGGTAAAGTCAGCTTATCAGTGGGAGAGCCACATTTTCTATCTCTTTTCCCTGTATCATTTTGTCCAACTGAAAGGATACTGCCTGTCACATCTTGAGTTTGATTCTTACTCTAAGACAAGTATTTTCACTAAGGCTTTTCAGAAGTTTTAACAATAGTGTCAAGGCCATAATCTCATTTAATCTTTACCACAAGGCTGAATTTACTGTTACTCAAAGAGTTTTCAGTTTTATCTGTTGGTGATTGTGGCTGATAACAGCTATGTTTTCTGCCCCTTCAATTCCCCAGATTTCTAGACTGTGCTCTTTTTCATTCTTGCTACAAAACGGTCAGTTCTTTTCTGAACTCGTCTCTTTTTTGTAATACCTTGTGTAATATAACTAAGAGCAGGCTACACATTCTGTTTTCCAACCCTTTCCCCTATAGCTATTCAGTAGGTGTATTATTCATTTTAAAAATTATTGCATACAGCAGGTTAATAAATACTATATTTTGCCCTGGATAACAATCAATCTCCCTTTCATCTTTCGATCTCAGCTTTTTTGCTAAAATCAACTCTTAAACAACTGACACATATTTTATTGGTTTTTGTTACAAAACATCTCATTCCTCATAGTAACTTCTCTATCAGTAAGGATAATCTGGATTATATTGCAATAACAAACTACAAGAATCTCATCAGATTAAAGCATTTAGTTTAGTTTTGCTCATTCAGCAGAGCGTTGGCTTGTCCTCAAACTGGGACGCAGTAGCCCTCTGGGACAGAGCAGCCACCACTTGAAGCATCACCAACTGCCATAACAGTACAAAAAAGAACAAGCAGAATCATTCACCAGATTGTAAAGACTCCACGAGAAAGCACAGGCCACTTCTAGTCACATTACATTGGCCAAGGCAAGTTATACCTAGTTCAAGCAAGTAGGGAATTATAACCTACTATGAACCTAAAAAGGAGCTAGAAATATTTGATGGACAGCATTAATGACTACCACACCTCCAATATCTTTATTGTTTTGCTTTTCACATTTAGGGCTAGCATTATCTGAACAGATTTTTCTTTGGGATGATGAGATCTAATGTGGATACTGGTATCACTTATTGAAAAGCCTATTCTCTTCCCACTGCTATATAGTGCACTCTTGTTATAAATCAAATGTTCATATATGCGTGGCTATGCGTCTGGCCTCTGTACTCTGTTCCTTTGGTCTATTTATTTATCTTTGTACCAATTGCACAGTACCTTAATTGCTGTTGAGTTATCATAAGTCAAAACAGAATGAGTCTTCCCACCTTGTTCTTTGAGAATGTCTTGGCTGACTTGAACCTCTGCATTTCCACATAAAATTTAGAATCAGCATATCTTTGAATTTTTATTGCATTCGTAATTTAAAGAAAAATAACATCTTTACAAATAAAGTGTCTATCAATTTTTTAACATGCAAATCTGTTTAGATTTGTATTAGTCGTTGATTCTTTTCATTAATATCTTATTTTTTTATCTAAAGAAGTCTTAACAAATTTTTTAGATTAGTTCATAGGTATTTGATACTTGTATGCTTCTGTAGAAGGTATCTTTTTTAAATTTTCATTTTTTTCGGTAAGTAGAAATAATTGATTTTCATAAATTGGCTTTATTTCCAGTAACCCATCTAAACTCTATTGGAATAATTTGTCTGTGGATTCTTTTGGATTTCCTGTGTACACAATCATATCATTGCTGAATAATGACAGCTTTGTTTCTTCCTCTTCAGTCATTACACTTTAAAATTTTTAGCTTACCTTATTTAACTGATCAGGACATCTATTAATAGCACAATTTGAAGAGAGTGGTTATACGGAGCATGATGTCTTGTTCCTAAACTCAAAGGGAAAGATTTCAATGTTTCACTATTAAATATGATATTTGCTATAGCTTTTTAAGGGTAGCTGACGTTTATGAGATTAAGGAAATTGTATTCCTAATTTGTTAATAATTTTAACTATAAATGCATGTTAGATTTTTGTCATGCTTTTTTTTTTTGCATCTATTGGATGATCCTAACATTTTTCTTCTTTATATGCTAATGTGGCAAATTACATAGATATTTTAATATTAAACAATCCTTCCATTATTTCAGAGAAATGCCCAACGTGGTCATAATTTTCTATGGGAAATTTTAAACACATGTAGAAGTTGAGAGAATAGTATAAAAACTCCCTGTGCCCACCCATCTCCCAGTTTCAATGAACAGTACACATTCAACCTTCTTTCATCTATATTTCCATTTCCCCATGTCCTGCCCTCACCCAAGATTATTTTAAAGCAAAGTCTAGATTTTATATTATTTCCATATATGCGTCAGTGTGTCTCTAGAACTTTTTCAAAATATTGCCATAATTGTTTCAGATGCGTCTCTGGTAAACAGCCTATGTTCGTTTTCTGTTTAATCTAGTCTGACAAACTTTGTCTTAACTAGGAATTCAGACCATTTGCATTAATGTAATTACCAGAAGTACGGATTTAAATTACAATCTTCTTTTGTAATTTTATTTTCTACTGGCTACATTTCATTCTTGTTTCATCTTACTTTAGATTGGTTTTTATTATCCCATTCTCTACTCCCACATTTGTTTGGAAGTTTTACTCTCTTTCTATTCTATTTGAAAGATTTGATTACCCTAGAAATTTACCTTCCAAGGTATAATATTAATCTTTTTTCATGTACCAAACATGTATTGAGTATCTCCACGTATCAGGTGAAGTAAAAAGCAACAAATGAAAGATGAGTAGCACAGTCTCTGTTCCTTGAGGAACTTTAGTCTAAGCCAACTCCTTTTATTTTTTTGAAGAATCTCTGTCTCCCCAAGTTCAGACTTTTTCTGTTGTGCATATATCATGTGTTTATAAAAAAAGAACTAAATACTTTATGAGCTTATTGTAGAAATGGTCAGCAGTCTATAACCTGTCTTTGTCACATACTGACTTTTTGGTTTTGGTTCATCATTGCAAAGGATTCAGCTGCTCTGGAACATGTATGTTTCTACACAGCACACCTATCCTCACAGCAACCTTAAAATGAAGTATTATTATCTCCATTATAGATGAGGAAACTGATTTCAGTGACATTAGTGATTTTTCCAGGATCACATGACTAGTAAGTGATGGACTGGATTTGAAACTAAATCTGACTCTAATGTTTATATTTTTTCCACCGTATTACCTGGTAGGATTTGTCAAAATGTAGGCTAGAGAAATTGTAATGTGTATTAAGAGTGCATGACTGTCACTTGATTTTTTTTTTTTTTTGAGATGCAATTCACATACCATGAAATTCATCTTTTTAAAATGTGTAATTCAGTGGTTTTTATTATATTCACAAGATTGTACAACCATCACCACTATCTCATTCCAGAATGTTTCATCTCTCCCAAAAGAAACCCTGTCTCTATTAGCAGTCACTCCCCATTTCCCACTCCCTAGAGACCTTGGCAACCACTCACTAATCTACATCCTATCTCCGTGGATTTGCTATCCTGGACATCCTGGCCTATTTGTGTAGACTTTGTGTCTGGTTTGTTTCACTTAGCATGTTTTCAAGGTTTATCTATGTTGTAACATTTATCAGTGCTTCACTCTTTTATGGTTGAATAATATTCCATTTATGAATATACCACCTTTTGCCTATCCTTTCACTGGTTGATGGCCATTTTTGGCTGCTAATAGATAATATTGCTGTATACCTTTGTGCACAAGTTTTTGTGTGAACACAGATTTTTGAAATTGAGTTTTGTTGTTGTTGTAGGAGTGCTTTATATATTCTGTATATTGTCTCATCATAAATATGATTTACAAATATGTTCTCCTATTCTGTGAGTTGTCTTTTACATTCATGATAGTTATAGTGTCCTTTGAAGGACAAGTTTCTAATTTTAT
The DNA here is from genome assembly GCF_057876585.1 of Rhinolophus sinicus. NCBI lineage: Eukaryota > Metazoa > Chordata > Mammalia > Chiroptera > Rhinolophidae > Rhinolophus > Rhinolophus sinicus. The sequence continues at coordinate 159,428,250 of NC_142517.1, read as the reverse complement.
GAAGTCCAATTTATCTTTTTTGAGGGGTGAATGGTTGCTTGTCTTTAGGTGTATTATCTAAGAAACTAATGCCTAATCCAAAGTGACAAAGATTTTTAACTATATTTTCTTCTAAGTAAATATTACCTTTACTCTCTTCTGAAGCAATGCAAGAAACTTTGGAACATTTTATTTATTCCTGTAGCTTATATTGTTGTCAAACATTCACAATACATACAGATAGAAATCCCACATAACTGATTATCATAATAATTTTATGCAGTAAATATTTAGCTATACTTACATATTTACCAATTTTTTTTCATTTCTTACTGAAATTTAATCTTCCACCAGGGCTTATTTTCCTTCTGCCTAAATAACTTTTTATGGATTTTCCTTTCTTAGTGAAGATATGCTGCTGTTAAGTTCTCCCAGTTTTCATTCGAATGTCTTTACTTTGCCCTCATTCTTGAAGAATATGTCTGTTGTGTAGAGAATCCTTGGTTATTTTCTTTCAACATTTGGAAGATATATTCCTACTGTCTTCTAGTTTCTGATGTCACCAGTGAGAAAATTTAAGTCTTTTTGTTTGTTTGTTTTTGAGGATTGTTTCCATTGAGAAGCCTTAAAATTTTGTTTTACTATGATGTGTCTAGATATGACTCCTTCCTACTTACCCTACTTGAGATCTATTGAACTACTTGAATTTCATGTCTTTCATCACTTACAGAAAATTCTCAGCTATTATCTCTTTCAATATTGCCTCTGCCACATTCTCTCTCCTCTCTTCCTGGAACTCCAATTACAAGTGTTTGACATTGTTGCAATGTCTTCTGCGTCTTTTACCTGTCTTAACTCATTTTCCATCTTTTAGTCTCTCTGGTTTATAATCCAGTTTACCAAGTCTTTCTTTAGCTGTATCTCATCTGATATTAAACAGCTCCATTGAGTTCTTAATGTTGGTTATTTTTTCAGCACTGGAATTCCTAATTGGTTCTTTTTCAAATAAAATAAAATCACAATTTCAATATCTGGAGTCTCTGTGGTCTGTTTCTATTATTTTTCTATTGATTCTGCCTTATGTGCATTGTTTATCATGTTCTGTCACTGTATTTTTAAAACTTGCAGAAATAATTTGAGAACTTGGATGATCCTCCAGAGAAGGTATTTCTTTCTGCCAGGCACTGGAAAGCATTAGCAGTCCATGACTGAGACTTGAATTGTTTTTAGAGCTGGAATACTATTCCTACCTCCATTCCATCAGTCTTGTTGCTGAAGTTTCCTGGATAAAGCCAACGTTTTGGTAGATTTCTCTCAAGAAAGTCTCATTTGCATGCTTAAAACTTTTTCTATGGTCTTCTTACTTGAAAGGCCAGCTTGACCTTAAACAAAATCATTGAGTTAAACTTTCGTTTTTGAAAGTGCTTTGCATGTTGCCTTGCTTTGAACGTTGTTGTGAAAAGTTTTGCTTTGCATTTTGCCTTCTACGTAGTGAAGTCTGACACCAGTCTAATTCTGTTGCACTTTTCAATTATTTGTTCTTTTTTGTCTGTACACCTGAGAACTTTTATCTTTATAGTCTAATATTGTTTCTAGGGTATGTATTGGAGGTGATTATTGAGAGTCAATTTTTCTGCTACTCTGAGGGTTTTTGATATAAAGTCTTCTTTTGAGGAAAGTTTTCTTTGTGTCTTTTTAAAAAACCTTTCATTTTGAACAAATTTTAGATTTACAGAAGTTACATGAATAGTGCAGATTCCTATATATTCTTCACTGTGCTTCTCCTAATGTTAGCAACTCACTTAACCATAGTAAAGGTATTAAAATCAGAAATGACATTAATTTACTACTATTAACTAAACTCCAGACCTATTTGAATCTCACCAGTTTTCTCACTACTGTCCATTTTTGGTGCCAAGACCTTGTCCAAGACTCCACATTACATTTGCCCTTAGGCTCCTCCACTCTAACAATTCTTCAGGTTTTCCTCATTTTTCACCTTGACATTTTTGAAGAGTACTGACTGGTAAGTTATTCTGTACAATGTCCCTCAGTTGAGCTTGTCTAATGTTTTCACATGATTGGAATCAAGTTGTGTACTTTTTGCACTTTTATTATAGAAATAATGTACATTTCTCAGTAAATCATATTAAGGGATTTATGAAATTAATATGCTTTATTATTGGTGATATTAACTTTTATCACTTGATTAAAGTAGTATTTACCAGGTTTCTCCACTGTAAAGTTATCTTTCCCTCTGTAGTTGATAAATATCTTGGGGCACACTTTGTAAGACTATGGAAATTGTTTCTTCAACTTTTGCCCATTCATTTGCTTTTTAAGTTTTCTTCAGTAAGATAGGCCCCCAAGGATCTCCACCTCCAGTGCCTCACACTCTTATATACACCCCTCCCACGTTGTACCAGGGTTGGTATGTGTGGCAGAAGTGGTCATATGCCACCTCCAAGATTAGGTTATAAAAGACACTGTGGCTTCCATCTTGGGCATGGCTGTGTGTGTTCTGTCTCTCCTTCTCCCTCTCTTGGATCATACATTCTGAGGCAAGTCTGCTGCTGTGTTGTTAGCAAACCGGTTGAGAGGTCCACATAGCAAAAAACTGAAGTTTCTGGCCAATAGCCATATAAGTGAATTTGGAAGCAGATTCCCTGCCCTGGTCAAGCCTCAAATGACTGCTGTCCTGGCTGACACCTTAACTGTAGCCTTGTAAGAGACTGAGCCTGAATAATTTAGCTAAGCTACCCCTGGATTCCTGGTCCACAGAAACTGAAATATAATGAATAATGTTTTATAACATTCATTTTCGGGTAATTTGTTATACAGGAATCGATAATACAGTCCGAATCACTTAATCTGCCATTACTAGAAGCCGTATGTCTATGGATGCTTTTTGCATTACAATGGCAGAGTTGTATAGTTGTGACAGAAACCATCTGGCCCTTTACAGAAAATGTTTGCTGACCCTTGCTGTAAACTGAGGCTACGTAAAAATCATTTTAATATTGCATTCTGATCATTCACTGCACTAATCTTACAATGACTTCCTGTTGCCCTGAGGATAAAGATCAAAACCCATAATATGGCTCAAGAGGCCATGGTCTGATCAGTGTCTCTCATTCCTGCGTTATCTCCTGTCACACACCCCACTCCCCTCTGCTTTCAATGCTTCAACAGTACTGCACTCCTTTCAGGTTGTTGTTGTTTTCAATTTATTGGGGTTACATTGGTTAATAACATTATCTAATTTTCAAGTGTACAATATTATAATTCAACATCTGTGTAGTCTATTGCAAGTTCTCCACCTGAAGTCTAGTTTCCTTCCATTGCCATCTATTTGACCCCCTTTACCCACCTCACACTCCCCCCACCCTCTTTCCCCTCTGGTAACCACCATTCTATTGTCCATGTAAGTTTTTGTTCTGTTAGTTTGTTTACTTTTTATGTTCCACATCAGTGAAATAATACAATTTGTGCTTTTTCCATCTTATTTCACTTAGCATAATTCTCTCAACATCCAGTTTCTTGAGTGTACCCTGCCCATGCCTATTTCAGGGCCTATGTGCTACATCTACCCATTAGAATGCCATCCCCCTATTGCCTCCTTCACTTAGCTCACTTTTACCCTTTCTTCAGGTTTCAGCTTAAACATCACTTCCTCCGTGTAGTCTTCTGTGAACTCCCCAAACTAAATGAGTTCGTTGCTTCCCACAGCCCTCTGCCTAACTGGCTGGTGACGTGCATTTACTTGTCATTACATACTTAGTACTGTGTTTCCCGCTAGACTGTAGGCAGACACTAACCCTTTCTGTCTTGTTCTGGTATCCCCAGCATTTAACTTAGTATCTCACACATAGCAGGCACTTACTAAATATTCCTTGCTCTCCCTTACTCTACTGAATTCTGTCAACTCTCTTCTAATACTGCCCCCTTCTTTGTCTCTACAACTCCCCTAGTAGAGCCAACTATTATGTTGTGTCTATATTCTTTCAATAGATATCAAGCAGGTCTTCTCACTCTGGATTTTTCTCCACAGTGCAGCTGGATTGACTTCTCTAAGATGCAAATCTGATGGCTTCCTATTGCTCTCTAAACAAAGTCTAAAACCTTTTGTAATTTAGATTTCACTTCCTGCAAAAGTACCTGTGTTACAACCAGAATGATTCCCGTCCCTTCACCTACCTGAACCACTGTCCCCACACATCATCTCACACAGGTACACATTATCTCCTCCACAGCACTTGGGGATCATCCTAGACATCGCCACCTCCTGGAAGCCTCCTCATACTCCCCAAGTCTGGTTTAGAGGTCCCTGCTAAATACCCTGTACTCCATTCCTTCCACCCCCACCCCCCCACACACCATTTGTAGCATGAATCACACAAGCTATATGAGAGAAGGGACTATCTGGCTTCTTTTCCATTGTATTTCCAGTATTTAGCACAGTGCCTGGTGCATTGGAGCCTCATAAATACTTCCTGAATAAATGAATTTAAATGTTTCAACACTAAAGCAAATTTTCATTAATTTCCAAAGAAAACTTTGAAAGCTCACATTAAATCTTATCATGACTTCCAATCCTAGACCCCTCAATTTATCCAGCATGGACCCACACTCATTTCAACCAGCACCCCTAAATCTTACTGCCTTTCTACCCATCTCAAGTCTACAAGTCATGAACTAATTTAGCAGTCTAATTTCTATCCTTCAGGTGCTCAACTGCTGATCTCAGGGGCTTCAAAGTCACAGAACCTTTCTAATTGGCTTCATTAAAATGTTATGGCTTCTAACCATATTGGGCTCTCCGTATGATTTCTGTGGTGCTTCTCCTTATCTCTCCTAGCCTATGTCTAAACCTTTACTACTAAGCTCAAGCCCCCAGAGTATACTAGGCCTGCTCTCAACAGATGACCCTGCCCCTCTGTCACAGACATAAGAGGGAATCAGATACAAATCCTTTCTTTGCTCTAAACCAGGGGTGTCCAAACTGCAGCCCACGGGCCAACTGCGGCCTGCAATCCATTTTTAATTGGCCCGCAGCAAATTCCAAAAATATATTTAGTTTAGTAAATAAACCAGGTGAGGCAATACGTACTTCACCTCGAGTGAGTGGCCCGGCTGTTTGTGTATTTTACCGCATATAGCCCTTGGTGAAAAACGTTGAAAAAAGTTTGGACACCCCTGCTCTAAACTTTCTTTCTCTTCTCTTGTCCTTTTTCCTTCCCCTCAAGCTGCAGTATTTATGTGCTCCTGAACCCACTTCTTCTGGCCTGCTCTTGGGATCTGTTGCATCAGTTTTGGTATTGCCACATCTTACATTAATTTAACTCACATACCATGTTTCCCCGAAAATAAGACCTAGCTGGACCATCAGCTCTAATGTATCTTTTGGAGCAAAAGTTAACATAAGACCAGGTCTTATTTTAATATAAGACCAGGTATAATATAATATAATGTAATATAATACTGGGTCTTATATTAATTTTTGCTCCAAAAGACGCATTAGAGCTGATGGTCCGACTAGGTCTTATTTTCGGGGAAACACGGTAACAGCTCTACATAAGGTCTCATTATGCCTTTTCATTGTGTTGCATCAGCTGGAATTACATTCACTCCAGGGCTAGTCGATTACTGTACCCCAGGATGGTACAGCTCTTCCATACTTGATACGCTTCAGTAGAGAAGTGATCGTGTTGTCGCCCTCCTGCCCCTCCAGCTCATCCCAGATGAAGTAAGCAGTGCTTCATATCACCCAGCCAGACCATAAAGTCCAAGACAAGAACTGTGCGCTGTGAATGGGACTGAGGAAGTAACAAGTCTTCTGCTCTCCCACTGACTATCAAGGCATAACCACCGGTAAATGTATCTTGTCTTGGTGATTTGATTCTAGTGGATAAAACCATGTGACATTATTTGGGGTTTGGTAGTTGTTGTTGTTCCTCATGACCT